>NW_007247836.1:265155-294778 GCF_000164805.1 Carlito syrichta
ATTACAGGCATGCGCTACCACGCCCGGCTGATTTTTTTGATTTATTGTAGAGATGAGGTCTCGCTGCCCAGGCGGGTCTGGAACCCTAGGGCTCTGACAATCCACTCACCTCAGCCTCCCAAAGGCGCGGGATTACAGGCTGAGCCACCGAGCCCCGCTCAAATCCACATTTTAAAAAAATTTTCACAATAGCAGTATTATGATTTGGCCAATTGATTTGTGACATGTTCTTTTTAGTTAACAGGACACTTCTAAAACCCTCATAAGCACATTTGTAAAGGGTTTCAATTTTTAAAACATTTTTTACATCTTATGTTTACTGGGGATATAGCTTTATTCATGTAATTTATAATATGACAGCACTGATCATTTTTATTAACTTTCAGTATTATTTTTAAACTTCTGAAATTCAAATTTCCTTGTAAATGCTATAGCTATTATTCATCTAAATTGCATGTGTAATAATATTATTATTTTATTTATTATTATTATTATTTTTTTTTTTTTTGCGTCAGAGTCCCACGCCGTCACCCAGACTGGAGTGCAGTGGCACACTCACAGCCACCACAGACTTTACCTGCTGGGCTCAGGTGATCCATCTACCTTAGCTCTCCAACTAGCAAGAACTACAGGCACACACTACCATGCCCGGTTAAGTTTTTTTATCTTGTATTATAGAGACAAAGTATCTCCAAGTTGTCCAGGTAATCTTCTCATCTTGGTCTCAACTTGAAGGTGTGTATGTAGGGGACTTACTACACTCTCAAATTTATCATAAACCAAAAAGTAAAAGAAATAGTACCACAGACATCTCGTATTAGAGTTTTATTATTATTAAAATTGATATTATGAATACATTATTAGCATTATTGTTGTCATTGTTAATGTTATGACTGGTGGAAAAGGCAGACTTGACTTCCTCTAAAATGGAAGAATTTGAGGAACTCAAAAAGACTGTTTATGAACCTGGACTGTTCGCTTTACTTCCCAGGTGTCCAGCTTTGTAAAAAATAGGGTTTTGTTTTTTTTTTCCCCTCAGTATTTGCTTAGTTCTGTCACCACAGAAATTGCACAGGACAAAGTTAAACAGGTAATGCAGACTTTATTCCAGGCTATTGCAATGAGGAAGAGGAGAGCAAACCTCAATTTGAACTTTATTCTGCTGAAACAAAGGATCACATGGTTTGCGAGTGCTGGGTTGAGGGAGCAAAAAAGTACTGGAAGATATTAACAGGGAGGATGACCAGTAGGATATGTTAAGCACACTGAGAAGTTCTTTAATTTGCAATGTTTCTCTTTGTTATTAGGCTGTGTTTGCTAATCAGTGCCCATAGGCAACTACCCTCACTCAAAATCTGGGAGATAAAGGCACTATCTTCCCTGATCGGTGCACTTTTTCTTTTCTCTCTCTTTTTTTTTTTTTGAGTTGGAGTCTCACACTGTCGCCCAGACTGGAGTGCAGTGACACGCTCCCAGCCACTGCAGCCTCGACCTGCTGGACTCTGGCGATCCTTCCACCTCAGCCTTCCAAGTAGCCAGAACTACAGGTGTGCACTACCGTGTCCGGCTAATTTTTGAGTTATTGTAGAGATGCGGTCTCGCCAAATTGCCCAGGCGGGTCTCAAACCTGCAAGTTAAGGCAATCCAATCTCCTGAGCCTCCCAAAGTGCTGGAATTATAGGCAGAGCCACTGAGCCTGGCCTGTTACACTTCAAATTAAAGTCTCCTAGGTCCTTATGAAAAACATCCTTGGGTTATAAAACTGCCAAGTGACTAAAAAAAAAACCATTTACATCACACAGAGGCAAGGAAAGAATTTACAATTTCTAGAGTAAAACTCTAAGAAGAGAGGTCAGGAGTATAGAGACAGAAGTCTGTCTAAAGCTTAGTTAAGCTGAGGGGGGTGTTAAGGCCTTCTCTCCATTCACGAAAATGAACATCAGGGAAGCAAATATTTGAATTAATTTTTGAGAGAATTAAAGAAAATTCTTAGATTAATTGATCATAGGACTTGTGACTTAATAAGTGCTTAAAAAATAGTATTGTTATTTTCTATATTATAAATATTTTATTATTCTGGTGCTCCAGTCTAATCTGGTGTCCAGTTTACAGATAAAATGTATTCATGGGAAGTCTTACTATACGGAACCACCTTATACAATCTGTTCAACTTGAGTTCCTGTATCAAAAACATTATATTGTTTGGAAAAAAATTACAAAATTAGCATTTTTAAAAGACAAAAACAAAAATGTAGGTATTTACAATGGGTCAACATTTAATTTCAGAAGGTTAATTAACATGTATAATACAAGTTTATAAAGAGGAAACAAATTAATATTAGAAAAGCACTGAAAGCAATGGAAGAAGAAAAACTAAAAGTAAGTATTTAAATGAAAAAGATAAAATGGTAGAAGAACAGATATACTGTAGACTGAACAAATGTAATGTGATGGCAACAAATATAAATATTTGATAGTTTCCAGAACTTAACTTTTATACTATAGAGAATTAAAGCCTATTAAGAAAAGTATAAAATATATTTCTAGACGAAATCTAAAGATTTTTGAAAGATGCTCATTTAGGAGTTAAAATTTAAAAATTAATCCTGTTGAATATTAATTTCCTATGTAAATTAGAAATTAACTTATGTAGAATGTCTTCTTTTGTGATTCTGTATACAGTTATATGAGAACAAGTGCTAAAGTGAATAGCAAAATGTCTTGTGGAGTACCAAAAAAAGTAGTTAATATTTCATCTACATTGACTAGAATAAACTTTGAGGAAAACATGGAACTGATGTTGAGTCACAAAAATATCAGATTTTGGTATGTTTCTAATTATGTCTTCAATTTTTTTTATAGAATTAAAATACAGATCAAAATTTACCTCCACCATATCCTAAACTAATGATTAAATTTTGAGAATATTTTTCATCTTTATATTATGTCTCACTCACTCTGCTTTTCATAATCAAGCAAGTTTTAGAAGTCTTTGATATGGGGGAAGAAGAACGCCTGGCTTTTTTCTGAACTTGTTTCTTTGCAAGAACCAAAAGCCATGTAAGTGGATACCACTGAAAAATAAATATACCTTTTATATCACTTGCAAACTTTAGATCGTTTCTTAATCAGAAAGAGAGGACAACTTTACTGGAAGCTTTTGCAGTGAAGTGGATTCAGACCATAGCCATCAATTTTCAATAATTTGTACTTTACATTCCAGTTGTGAATAACCAGAATAACTTTGCAGTTTTTCACAACTGGAAAGCACTCCTGAGAAACCTGCTAGACAAAAATGAACCGGGTTTTAAGAGGAAGGGGTGGTTGACCTTTAATTTGGGACCTAGTAACTTTTGATGGTCTATTATTTTATATCTGTAAATTTTCATCAAATCGGTGTAATACAATTTATTTGGAATGGGTTATGATGGGTGAATGAATAAATCAATGAATGATTTAATGAAAAAATTAGCCAGCCTTAATTTCTTTATATTCAGAAAGCTTATGCTTTTATCAGATTCATTCTCGTGTTATATTGTATACATTTTGAAGGATGTATCCCTGTTAAATAGTTTTGAGATGACATGGTAACCGCTTCTGTGAACATACACTCAACCAGGTGAGCAGAAGGAACAGGTGACCAGAGAGCAGCAGCCTCCAAGTTTAGGTTAAAACCACATTACTGATTTCAGATTTGGGGCTTAGCCAGAATGAGGGTGTCATCGTAATCACTTTTGGAAGGGCAAAAGAGATGTCTTTTAAGAGAATGTGATTCTGAGTAATATGTCTTGATGTCTTCCAGGGTAAACCACACTCTGATGTTTAAAAGTTGAACTCAAAACTAGAAGCAGATGGACAGACTTCTGGTTTAACTTAATATTTGATATAAAGGCTCCCCATTACAGTTCTGAATACTGAATAAAGTGGCAAAACCAATACCTATTAAGAATCAATATCCAAGTTTCTGGCTCTGATGACTCTAGAGAGAATAAATAGTGCTAGTGCTGAAGCTAAACATTGATAAAGAAACACAGTAAACATTTTTTGAAAGTGACTGAAGTTTAACCATATAAGAATAAATACAGATTTTTTATAAATAAATTCCATTTTTGGGTCCCTCCTTTGTATACATAAATAATATTCTTTTTTAATACAGAGTTACAATTTTCTTCATGTAATTTTCTTCTATATTTACCTTATAATTCTTTCAATGAACATCTTAGCTATCCCCTTATCATTTTGCCACATACCTGATGGAAAGTTTGCTCCCAGTGTTTTTGTCTAGGTATTGAACCCAGTCAAAGACAGACTTAGAGAATCCTCTACCACTGTGAATCAGTATATCTTTGGCACAGTTGTTTAACTCTGAAAAAAACCCTAGTTTATTTTGGATCCCAAATCTATTCAGAAGTTTATTAGGAGAAATGTATTGAAGTACAGATACTCAAATTAAACGGCATCTTCCTGGAAAAAAAAAAAAGAGAGAGAAAGAAACACAGAAAACATTTGTTCCTGAAATAAAGAAGTTACAGGGTCTAGAGAGCATATTCAGAAGGTATGAAACTGACCATTTGTAACTCAGTCTATGAAAAGTGCTTTGACTTTATTAGTCTACAAAAATGAAACAAGCCGGGCTCGGTGGCTCAGCTGTAATCCTCGCCTTTGGGAGGCTGAGGTGAGTGAATTGCCTGAGCCCACGGGTTTGAGACCCGCCTGGGCAGGCGAGACCTCATCTCTACAATAAATCAAAAAAATTTAGCCGGGCGTGGTAGTGCGCACCTGTAGTTCCAGCTACTTGGAAGGCTGAGGCGGGAAGGATCGCCGGAGCCCCAGCAGGCCGGGGCTGCAGTGGCCAGGAGCGGCCACTGCACCCCAGTCTGGGCGACAGAGTGAGACTCCAACTCAAAAAAAAAAAAAGAAACAAGATTCAACTTAACAGAGTTAGGTTGTTGCAGAATGCCCTTGACCTGAGGTCATAACATCTGCTCACAGCACTAAAGTGTTCATTCATTTCTTTTTCATCCTCTTTTCCCTGTCCAAATTATAGTTATCTATCCTTCAGAGTTCACCTGAAATATCATGTTACAAAAGGCTTTGCCTAAATAATAAAACAAACAAAAATCAAACAAACAAAAATGTATTTCTCTCTGCTGAATGCTCCCTCTACCCAATAAAAATCAGGTCGTATTACTCTTGTGGCAGTTTAGTTTTCTACTATTTGAAAGACGTTTTAAGGAACTTACACAATTACTTGATAACTGCTGGGTGAGGAGTGTGGTCTCTGAAGGCAGATAGAAGCATCCTGATTTCCAGTCCAGTAATCTACCATACAACGTGCCCATGGCAAATCACTTATCTTTTTTAAACCTCGGATTTTTTATTTGGAAAGTGAGGAAAACAATCTTCAGTAAGCATATATCTTTGGAAATTAAAGGATACAACACATGTAAAGCATTCCACTGAGTTGCTGGCAAAATAGAGACTTGTTATTTTCATTGATAATTGCTTTTAAAAAATTATTGTCTAAACTGAATTCAACTTTTCAACCAGAAAAACACACCTGTTTTGCCCATAATGAAAATTGAAAGCGTTCTTGCATCCAGTGTATGTAAGAATATATCCTTAATAAGTAAGTCAAAGATGCAAAAGTTAGTGTAATTCATTTTTTAAAACAATCCCAAACATACTTATTACCTTTTTAATTATAATTCACATATTTAAATTGACTTTTTTCCCATTCTAGGCAGGCCAAATGTAGTTTCTTTCAACTTAGCAGTTTCGTGCCATTATGTTTCATTACACACTATGATATGTCAAATAGGAAAACACTTCACTGACTTGCTGATGAAAATTTAACGTGTCATTTATGTTCCGATTTCTAGTTCTTAAAATGGTTTCACAGGTTGAAATAACAGGGTAAATAAATGTGAGGTAGCTATGTGCATTGAAGTTTTTTTTTTTAATAAGAAAAAAAAGGGAAAAGAATTACTATTCAAAGTTATCATTGACACTTGCAAGCTTTGTGCCTTAATTTGTAGAGGGCGTGGCTGTGTGTGAAGCTGCCCAACTGCTGAGGTTTGAAAGGCATAGGGAAAGCATCTTACTAAAAATGTGCAACTTATGTTCTTGCAATATTACCATTAAAATGTAGGTCATCTTTCAGCTTTTAAACTCAGAATCCATGAGTGATAAAATTTTCATCTTCAAGTAATTGAATTCGTTGTCACTTTAGTTGTATTTAGTAGAAAAAGTGGCTTAAAATAGGTAGAGATAGGAGTCAGAAAAGGCCTAGAGAAAAATGGAAGAAAAAAACCCCACAGAAATAAATAAGTAGTAAATTTTGCTTCAGGACACCTTACTATCTTCCACAATAAGAGAGGATTTGGCATCATATCATCCAAACTTGGCTAGTGTTATTGACTTAACCAAGGGTTGCTATTCACACAATTTTTAAAAATATAAATTCTATGGAGAGCAGGATTGGGGAGATGCATGATATTATTCTGACATATTTTTCAATACTCAACTTTAACTGTGCATTTGTCAGTTTTGTTTTTCTTTTCAAAAAACCAAGTTTTAATTTTGTCATTTTTTATTACTTTTCTTAAATATATATGAAAAGTATATATATATATATATTCATATTTATACGTCTATACAACTATATGTATTTCCCATTATATTCCCTGCTCTAATATTCATTCTTTCCTTCCTCATGCTCTGTTGAGCTTAATTTGTTCTTTTTTAGTTTTCTGGCTCATTGAGCTACAAAATTAATTTGTTTATTTGCAATCTTATTTTCTCTTTTTAAATGTCATGTTTATCACTATAAACTTCCTCTTTACTACTGCTTTTGCTGCATTCCATAAATTTTGATACATGTGTTTATCATTTGTCTCAAAATGTTTCCGAATTTTTTTGATTTCTTAAACTTATGTAGTTTATTTTCCACGTTTGTGAGTTTTTCATTTTTTCTTCTGTTGTTGGTTTATTATTTTATTCCAGTATGGTCACAAAGGATACTTGGTATAATTTCAAATCTTCTCAAATTTGTTTAGACTTGTTTTGTACCTACAGTGGTTTCTCCTGAAAAATGATCTGTGTGCATTTAAGAAGAATGTGCATTTTTCTGCTCTTGGTTGTAATGTCATGTATGTATCTTTTAGGTCCATTGTTCTACAGCATGGCTTAAGTCAGGAGTTTCCTTCATTCATTACTGACAGGATGATCAAAGTACCCTGATGTTGTTGTATTTCTTTATTTTTCTCCTTTCAGATATGTCAATGTTTGCTTTATTTAATTTGGCACTCTGATGTTGAGTTTATATATATTTACAATCATTATATCTTCCTGATGGATTGACCCTGCTATCATTATATCATAAACTTGTTTCTTGTCACAGTTTTTGACTATAGTTTATTTTGTCAGATAAAAATATAGCCATTCTTGCTCTCTTTGGTTTAAAATTTGAAGGAGTTATCTTTATACATACCTTTACTTTTATCCCATATGTCTCCTTAAAGCAAAAGTGATCTCTTGTAGACAGCATAGAGTTCTTGGTTTTTATTTTGTTTTGCTTGTTTTTATACAGTTAGCCACTCAAAATCTTGTGATTAGGAATTTAACTCATTTATATTTAAAGTAATTACTGATAGGTTAAAGTCTAATTTTGCCATTTGGTTAATTGTTTCCTATCTGCTTTGTTATTATTTCACCACTGTCTCTTGCTCTCCTTCTTTGTGATTTTCTTGTAGTGATATGCATTGATTCACTTCTCATTTTATTTTGTAGGTAAGTAATAGATATTTTCCATCTGGTTACCATGAGGCATACATAAAACATGGTTATAGCAGTCTCTTTTAAGCTGATAAAAATGTCAATCACATATATTTTACAATTTCACTTCTCCCTTCACTTTATATTATTGAGAGCATTAATGTATGTCTTTTTATAGTGTAAAATTTTTGTAGTTATAGTTGTTTTTAATGCTTTAATCCTTTAGCTTTTATACTTGAGTGAACAGTGATTTTCAGATCGAGGCCACTGCACTCCAGCCTGGGTGACAGAGTGAGACTTCAACTCAAAAAAAAAAAAAAGAATGTATACTCTGTAATTGTTGGGTGGAAATGTTCTGTAGTTGTCTATTAAGTCCATTTGGAGCATCAAAGTTCCAAATCTTCTTATTGATTATTTGCCTTGATGATCTCTCTAAAGCTGTTAATGGAGTATTTAGGTCTCCAACTATAGTTGTGTGATAGTCAATGTCCTCTCTTAGTTTACTTAGTAGTTGTTTTATAAAAGCTGGTGCTTTTGTGTTGTTTAGAGTGGATATTTCTTACTGGTGTATTGAGCCTTTTATTATTATGTAGTGTCCTGAAATCTGCTTTGTCTGATATCAGAAAAGGTACTCCTGACTTCTTCTGTTTTCTATTCACCTGAAAGATTATTTTCTAACCTCAAACATGAGTCTGTGTCCTTTGTTGTGAGATGAGGCAGCAGATTGTTGAATCATGCTTTTTTTAAATCTAGTTTGCCATTTCCTATCTCTTTGTGGTTAAGTTAGCCCATTTACCTTCAGGTTGATTACTGAAATGTGAGAGTTTATCACTACCATGGGACTCTTAGGGGGTTACTTTGTTTTCTTTTAACTTTTGTATTTATATATGTGTATGTTTTCATTTTTGTGGGTGTTCCATATGCTTTGTTAACTCTGCATTTGCCTGTAATTATGTGATGGACATGACCTTTTTTTCTTTGTTTTTTGTTTTGTTTTTCAGTTTTCAAAGCCTTCTTAAGTATCTCCTGAAGGGTTGGTCTGGAAGTGGCATATTCTATTAGGGATTGGATGTCTGTGAAGGATTTTAATTCTCCATCGCTCATGAAGCTTAGTTTGGTTAGGTAGGAAATTTTGGTTTGACTGGTTTATTTTTAAAAATATTAAAAATTGGACTCCTGTCTCTTCTAGCTTGGGGTGTTTATGCAAATAAGTATGGAGTGATTCTGATGGGTCTTCACCAGTAGGTAGTTTTATCTTTCTCTCTCGCTGCCTTTAGGATTTTTTCTTTCATGCCTATTTTATGGAGGCAAAGTAAAGGGGTTGGTCTGTTCATATGATACCATTTTGAAGTTTTCTGAAACTCTTTTGCTTGAATAGTTGCATCTCTGGCAAGATGAAGAATGTTTTCTTTATGACCCCATGGAATACTTATTCCATGGTTTTCTATGTTTTTCTTTCTATTTCAGGGATAGCTATCAGGCATAGATTTTGCTTCTTGACATAGTCCCACATCTCTTGGAGGCATTTGCTTTTTCCTTTTGAGCTTTTTTTTCCTCTTATGTTTTTAACAGATTGGGTTAATTCCATATTTTTCTTGTCAAGTTCTGAGATTCTTTTTTCTGCCTGGTTGATTCTGCTCCCTAGGTTTGTTACTTTGTTATTTATTTTGAGGATGGAATTCTTTATTTTTATTATTTCAGATTAGTTTTTTTTTTTAATTGGCCAATTCTGCATACTTCCTATATGACTTCAGTAAGTTTTGCTTCTAGTTTCTCTTGGTTCCTGTTCATTTTTGCTGTCCAGTCTCTGATTTCTGTGGCTGTCATCTTGGGCAGGTTGTTCTAAGGGTTTTCATGAATTACGTTCTGATGGCTATTTGGGTAATGTTGTCTCTTCAGGATTCTGAAGGTTGCCTATGTGTTTTTTGTTTGTTTGTTTGTTTGTTTTCTTGTGACAAGAGTCTTTTCTTCTCTATAATTCCATGAGAGAATTCTCTATAACTCAGTGAGAGAAAGAGAAGCACTCAGTCCTGCTGCTTGCTCCACCATATGTCAGGTTTCTGTTATTGCAGTTTCTCTCTTAACAAGATGCTAAACTTGTTGAACCAGCTTCAGTACCTGCTGTGTGTGACCTATTACTGGGAGGGTGTGAACTGACATGTATTAGATTCACTCATCACTCCATCAGGCAGGAATTCACTGGGCTGGGGTGTCTGAATTCTCATGCCTGTCATGAATTTCAGGTCTCTGTGTGCGGAGATCCTGTATAAGGAGACCCTTGCTAAATGCAAGGTTTATCTCTGGGTGAGCTTTTACTCTCTTCCATACTCAACAAGAGAAGCATCTGTCTGTATCTTCACTAGATGCCTGCAGTGGACATGCCAGTCAGATTCATTCTGTAGGCATTTTTTTTTTCCTGCTTTGGGGCTAGCTGCCAGAGTGGTGGCCCAGTGGATGGTTTTTGTTTCCCATTTCATTTTGGCTCCAGTTATTCCAGTGTTATGTCCTAACCAGGACTTTTTTCACATGGGACTGATGACCTATTCAAGGTTGGAAAGGGATGAACTGATTCAAAATATCTTTGAATTACTTCCCCCTTTTTTCCCCAAGCAGAGCTTCCAAATTTGTCCAAAATTGGAACTGGGCTGGGGTGGGTTGCCCAGAACCCCAAATCTATCATGTCTTTCTGGTCTGTATGCACTCAAAGAGACCTCCACTGGGTGCAAGGTGTTTCACTCCTCCGAAAGTGTTCAGGGTATCACTGTCAATTGATGACACGTGGATTCTACTCTCCAAATACTAAACAAGATGGGCAAGCACCAGTCTGCTGCTCCATGGTGAACAACTTGGATCCATGCCCTTTTTCTCATTTTTGTGTGTTTTTTTTTTCTTTTTGTAGCCTTGTGCTTGTGTCAACACATCTTAAGAAACAATCTTCTCTCTCAGGCTTTAAGGTATGGCTTAAACTAGAAAAGTCTTAATAGCCCGATTAGAGATTCTAAACCTTTACTCAGCTGCTTTTGACCTTCAGTCTTCTTTTTTGTTGTTATTCTGGATCTTGTATTTTAATGCTTTCTCTGGTATCTGCACTTGTTTCTGCAGCTTTCAGTGGGAAGAGATACAGAATCAGGCACCAGGGAAAGAATACTGAAAGGTCGGGAACTTTGCAAGCACACATTGTCACTCGTCCTCTCTATTTGGGAAGAAGCCTCACTTTGCGCCTTTTCCTGATCTACAGAGCTTTAACTACTAGAAGGAGTCGCTCACTTTTCCTTTGTTCCTAGATGCTCCAAATGTTCAGATTATGTTGGTTCTTTCAGCACTGAATATTAGGTGAGACAGCAACTGGCTTTTTAGTGAGTACATTGAAGGACTTGAGATACTGGAAGCATATTCCATTTTCTCTCACCCTTCTGAAGGACAAATCTGAGTTATTTATCTTATTCCAAACTTTCAGATCCATAGCAATTCCAGAGTGATGTCCATTCCTTTTCCTTTGTTTCCAACTTCCCCAGGCAGGGGGGCTGTTCTGGTTCCTTTCATGCTTGGTTTGAGGCAAGACAAAAGCCAGCTCGTGTAGAGCACTCTAAAAACTTACTTGTTTAGCATAAATTGTAGGCTTTTACTTCTTAGATAAGTATCCTGAAAAAGAGTATAACTTCTTATTACTACTTTGGCTAAATAAATGGAAGAAGTGGTAGGATTCCATGTTTTAAGTTCTAGGCTTTGAATTACTATTATGGCCCTATCTTAGTCAGAACTTACAGGTTTCAAACTAAATCTTTCTAGTCAGTGTACTTGCCAGGATGTCAACAAACTTAAATTAAAAAATAATACAAATTGATAGAATAAAATGATTTAAATGAATTTACCAGTTAAAATATTTTATTTTATTTTTTGTATTCTATTTTTATTTTTATTTTTTTATGTTTTCCTCTTTTAATTTTTATTTTAAAATTGTGGGGTACAATTCAGGGTTAGATATACAAATAGGCGTGCCCCCCCTTCCCCAGGCAGATATCGACTACTGTCAATCCCACCTCCCCCAACCCCAGTTTCCCGCTACTGTTAGTCCTTTTCTTATAGTATTATGGTAGTTGTTCAAGGTTCACTTATGAGAACATGCGATACTCAGCTCTTTGTTTTTGTGAGATCACTCAGTATTATAAACTCTAATTCCATCCAGGTTGCTGTGAAGTTCATGATTTTGTTCTTCTTTATGTCTGCGTAATATTTCATTGTAAATATGTACTACTTTTTTTTATCCAGTCTTTTTTTGATAGGCAGCATGGTTCTTGCTATTGTGAACAATTCTGTAATCAGAATGGCCATCATCAATACCTCAAAAAATAACTGATACTGGAGAGAATGTGGCAAAAAGGGAATACTTCTACACTGTTGGTGGGAGTGTAAACTAGTACAGCCTCTGTGGAAATCAGTGTGGAGATTCCTAAAGGTTTTAAAAATTGATCTTCCATATGACCCCACAATCCCCCTACTGGGAATATACACAGAAGAACTCAAATCACTCTATTAAAAAGATACCTGCACATGTATGTTTATTAGAATATTTTATTTTACATAAAATTTCTTTTCAACTCGATGTTTTACCAGAAACTATGTATCACTAAGTCTTTTGGATTTCATGTCATAAGATAGATTTTTTTGTTGACATAGGAGTTATCCTACAGAGGTGACTTTCTTTTCTTCTTTGCAAATAGTTGATACTGCCTATTATACAGACAAAGGTACTTCTTGTACTGTATTTATTCCAATCTTAATTACTTAGAAATCCTAAGAATATTGAAAAATACATTTCTTTATCAAAAGTTTCAGTGAGTTACTGCCTAGTATTTCACTTTTGTGGTTTGAGTCATGCCTTAGAAATTTTGTATTTAAATATGTGTGCTTAGATATTCAGTCTTTTATTCACTGATAACTGATGGTGAGTATATTTTCCATTTCCAAGAAAATAAAAGTTAACCCAGATTGAACAAATATGGAAAGCATAATCTTGACTACATTATCCAATAAACAAAGGTCTTACCGTGTGAGCTGTCTGAGTAAGACTCCAAGAATTTTTCATTTTCTTGCCATACCCTTTGTGTCAACTATTATATAATCACTTTCATGATAATAGAGACTGTTTGGAATGATTACACTGCTAAAAGTAAAATCAGTGAGAACATGACAATAGGTACCTTGCTTTCAATAGAAAGTACTTAAAATATGACAATACTGTGCTTCCTCATTAAATTTTTTTTATTTAAAAAAAGTTTTTGAAGGCAAGAGTTTCTTAGCTTCTTAAGAAAATGTCTTTTAAAAGGAAGCAACATTCTCACCTCTCGAAACATCTAGAGAGAACTGAAAAAGTTTAGTCATAATGATAATTACCGACAATGAGGCAAAAAAAAAAAGAAAAAAAACAGAAAACCTCACAGTATTTAACTGATGATAAATAGATACAATGGAAGAATAGAATCCCTTTGTATGTTAAGAGGTATTTATTAAAAGCAGAGTGAAAAGATGTCATGAATTCTGATGTGAAGATCATGGTCTGTGGTTATCATGGAGTAGATTAAAATAATTTTTAGCAAATTGTTACCATTCATAGTCATAATTAGACTTATTTTTAAAACTCTAAAAGAAATACAGTGCTGGTCTCTTCCTACTCATATGGTATCTTCTGGAGAGAGATTCAACATTTGTTAAAGATAGAAATAAAATCTATCAGCTATCTACTCTAAGAAAACTTGATTTCATTGCATGGTATTTGTCTAGTAAATTCACACACAAGGAGCAGCTGTTGTAAATATTTTAGCTCAAAAAGAGATTTGAGAGCGATAGGGATCATTGATTTTTTCCTCTTTTGCTGAGTACTAGATGAGGAGGGATACTTTAGTTTAAAAAAATCTTAGATAATTGTTCGTGTCACATGAGTATAGGATTACCAAAGATGCATTGCTGTTTGTTTAATGTTTAAAATCTTTACCCAATCAAGGTGTCGCACACAAGTGTAAAGCATTCATTAAATTATCACATTGTTTTAAAACAACTGCAAAATCTAAAGTTGAGAGAATAAGTGCTACATGCAAACTCACCTAGGTCAGTAGTAAAGGAAATAAAAAATTAGTAGAAGGGTTCAATAGGAAACTACATTTGTCACAAATTAAGGGATATCTTATTATCATGGAACATGTTAGAAATCATCTTATTCAAACCATTTCCTTTATAAATGTAGAAATTTGGGGCAAGTACATGTACAGAAATCGTAGTTTCCTTATAAGTCACTGACCATGAAAAGGATCAGGTTTCCTTACTGAAGAGCACTGCCAAAAAATTATAAGTATAGAGTTTAAAAATTGAAGCAAATATTCTAATAACGTTAACTGGTATGAGTTAAAAACTGTATACGTTGGAAAACTTGGATCTATGGGTATGGTATCTGGTAAGAATAGATAAACTTCTGTACTTTACATATACAACTATTTTCCTTGTTTATTTTATGCATTTCATTTTGTTTTAACATAGTATATCATATTTTTCTTTGTCTCTAATTATAGTAATTTTTTTACATATAATTAGATGGTTAATTGATTATAATATCAAAACAGCTATTTGATATATATTTTTTGATAATCATTTTTATTGTATCTGACATTTAATACTTTATTCAAATTAAAATAATTATTAAGTTAACTTTACAAAACTGATTATGATATAAATATTATAGAAATAAATATAGTATCCATTACATATTATTAAAAATTTAAAATATAAACTGAAAATAATTTTTGTTAAAAATTACATATATACATATATGTGTATGGGAAAAATATATATAAATTTCAAGCTCGCAGTTCAATATTTTATTATAATTTAGTCGCTATTCTTTTTTATTAGGAAATAACTTTAAATACCTCTGGAAGAAAGAGAAAACTTCTTCATAAATTTCAATAATGGTAAATAGTGTTTAGGTATCTGCCAGCTTTGACACAGGAATATGAAACTTAAAGCCCTTGTATACCATGTACTATTAATGACTTTAGCTATATAGACTTCTTCTTTCATGGAACACTGCATACTATACATAGGATGCAACAGAATAACAAATTGAGAATTGTCCTCTTACCCTATCATCAGAGATGTATTAATGTTTAACAGTGCCCCAGTATCAGAAATAAATTGTGTAATGAAATGAGCTACACTGTCATGAGTAAACATTTTTATTAATAATTATTCCAAGCCGGGCTCGGTGGCTCAGCCTGTAATCCCGCGCCTTTGGGAGGCTGAGGTGAGTGGATTGCCTGAGCCCGCGGGTTTGGGACCCACCTGGGCAGCAAGACCTAATCTCTACAATAAAAAAATCAAAAAATCAACTGGGCGTGGTAGCGCATGCCTGTAATTCCGGCTAGTCAGAAGGCTGAGGCGGAAGGGTCACTGGAGCCCAGCAGGTCGAGGCTGCGGTGGCCGGGAGCGGCCACTGCACTCCAGTCTGGGTGACAGAGTGAGACTCCAATTCAAAAAAACAAAAACAAAAAACAAACAAAAAAATTATTCCAAACTCTCATGTACGTCTTTGAAGCCTGAGGTGAAGTTCATGGTCTGTGGTTATCATGGAGTAGACTAAAATAATTTTTAATAAATTGTTACCATTTATAGCCATAAATTAGATTTATCATTCATAGTCATGTATTAGATTTATTTAGATTTTTTTTTTTGAAACTCTAAAGGAAATAGGATGCTGGTCTCTGCCTACTCACATGGTATCTTTTGGAGAGAGATACAACATTTGTTAGAAATAGAAATAAAATCTATCAGCTATTTAAGAAAACTTGATTTCATTGCATGGTATTTGTCTAGTAAATTCACATACAAGGAGCAGCTCTTGTAAATATTTTAGCTCAAAAAAATATTTGAGAGTGATGCGGATCACTAAAACGTTGAAAAGTTGAGGCAGATATATTATTCAGAAACTGCAGGAATTGATTGTTCTCTGCCATGTGAAGAACCAGGGTGAGGATGAGATGCTGATTGTGGTTCAAGAAAAAGAAATACCAACGTCTGTAAACCTTCTTTTAATTGGAAAAACAGACTTTTAATGCAAACCTTTAGGAATAATGATAATAGTTCCAAGTATAAAATGGGGGGAAAAAAAAGAGCTTCTACAGGTTGTATAACCTAATTTTGTACAAGAAATCTTTCAGTCTGTTAGAGACAATGGTTATCCAAAAATGCGCACAAATATGGGCTCCAACTAGCACTTCATTCTGTGGTCAACATGCTTTTATCTTATCAATGTCAAGTCACATGAAATTTTGAAGCCAGAATCAGCATTGCCTGTGAAGTAAAGTCATCAAATACCAACGTGATAGTATTTTGGAAGGTGTGCTTTTAGTGTTGTGAAGGAGAGAAAAATAAACTCAATATGCCTTGGCAATGGATAGCATTCATGAAGGTAGCCATTGCATCAGTGATAGAGGTTTTTTGTTTGGCAAATCTTATCAAGTGGATTTCATCTTCATTTATTTTTTAACTGCTCTTAGAACCAGTCAGATAGAGCACCGAAACAGCCAAGCCAATTAATAAGATGATCGAACAACTTATTTTTTGCCCCCAACATTCATTTCAGTCAATGATGATTCAAAGATACTATCTGAGCTCATATTCATCTTAGTGAACATTGCATTGGAGATTTGGTCAAGCACAAAATAATAAAGATTGGGTGGGATTGGCAATAGTGGGAAACTGCTGGGGGGGCACATCTCCTCAACAAGTGTACCTGCATAATGAACATTCATATACTTAACCTTGAATTGTACCTCACATCTTTAAAATAAAAAAATTTTTAAAAATAACAATAACTAAAACCACAAAATAATAAAAATTGTGAAGATAACATATGAAGCTACTTTCATAGTGGAAGAGAAATGTTATATGTCTTCAGTAAATATTCTTTATAAAATTAAGTCTTGTTAAATTCTCTAACCTTAACACAGGTTATAGTTTTTATATTGAGACATATGTCTTAAGTAGTATATTTATTCTAGTGCCTTATCTCAGTCAATATTTTTGATGATCAATATATTGGCAATTAAGCAAAATTTGTAATCTGCTCTTGTTTGATGGAGAGTTCTATACATGTCCTCTAGTTCCAGTTAGTTTATAGGGCATAACATGTATTCTTTTTTTGTTTTGCTATGTTTTATTTCTAGTTTATCTATTATTGAAAGTGGAGTACTTAAGTCCAACTATTATTGCTAGTTTGTCTATTTTTGTCTTAATTTTTTCAGTTTTTGCTTTACTTTTTTTGTTACTCCATGGATAAGTTCATATATCTTTATTATTATTCTACATTTCTTATAAATAGACCCTTTCTTCATCATAAAATGTGCCTCTTTGTCTCTAGTAACTTTTTCTTTTTTCCTTTGAGGGCTATTTTATCTGATCATGTATAGTTACCCCAACTTTCCTGTGGTTGTTGTTTGAACCACCTTTCCATTATTTTACTTGAATCTGCTTGTGTACCTGACTAAAAAGTTATATAATGTAAGAAGCACATATTTATCACTTCTTAAAAAGTTAGGCATATAATAAGTCATACCACCTTTGACTGATTCTTTAATGAATTAATAGTTAATGTTATTATTGACAGAGTTGGATTTATATCTGCCACTTTGCTTTTTGTTTTCTGTATGCATCTTGTCTTTTTTCTCCCTCTGTATATATTTTTTTACTTTTCCCCTATATGACTACTTTCTAATGAATAATTTAATTCATTTTATGATTTTAAAACTATATATTTATGCTGTTTCCTTAGCAATTTCTCTAGGACATATCAGTGACTACCATAGAAATTATCAGAATATATTCCAGATGTATACTAATTTAAAAATATTCCTACATAGCATTATGCTTTCTCCCCCTTTGTGGACTCATTATTAAGCACACACATTACATTAAATTAAAAAGGAGAAAGAAATAACTTTGTGGTGATGGTTTGGGGTTTGTTAGGGTATGCTACCTGGAAGAGGAAGAAGTTTTAATGTCCATAATTATTAGACAGGTAAAGTATTGGACAATTAGAAAGAAAGCTTGGAGACTGGGATGCTGAAAGATGTTTCAGAAATGTGCATAAAAAATGGGCATATCTCACCACAAATATGGTCTTGTTCTTGAAGATAATTATTACATGTACTTAGATTCTAGCCAGGTTTCCTATTCCTGTGTTTTTGGCATTTATTCCAATGTCAGTAGAGAAACTTCCTTGCACCTGGCAGGCTTAATTGTTTTGAGGGGACTAAATGTTTTCACAGAACAGACCCCAGGCATCTTTTAATGATTATTCTTGAAGTATCAAGTTCTGTAGCATTTTAGCAGATTCTGTACCATTTCTCAAAAAGTTGATGCAACAGGTTGTTTCTCAAACTTGAAAAATTATGAACTTCCAAAATTATGTTGATAGATTTCCAGGGGCTTATGAGCCCCCATTTGAGGACCATTGTATTAAAATTTTAAGAGATTCCCTTTATATGATTGTACACAAGATCCTAAAACCCGAAAGCAAATGGACTCAAGGCAATTTGGGTAATATATAAAATATTGTAGCACAAAATTATTTAGAATAGTGTACACTTAAATTTTATTGCAATGTTAATTTCCAGTTTAAAAATTCTTAAAGTGAACTTGCTTCACCTAAGTAGATACCTGCTAACTACCAGGTTCCCCTATATCTTAAGTTTAAGACACACCGGTTTAAGGTTGTGTTATTAAAATGCTTAAGAGTAATTCGTCATTGTTGTAGTAATCATAATCTTTATCCGTTAGATGGGGTGCTGCCTCATTAAAACTATGTAAGTGAACGTGATAAATTTAGCAGTAAAGGCAGGTGCTTACTTCAAAAGCCTATCCAAGTTTTAGTAGTGCTTGGAGCTGGTTCTACTGGATTAGTTTTTGATGGATTCCAATAGCATCTGACTAAACCACTGTAACTCTTCAATTTGCTGGCACCTTGCTTGATTCATTATTGATCAACTTGCTTATCTCTTAGGTTTCTAAACTCAAGTCATCTTTGCTTCACTCACCACATCCCTTGTTCTCATCAATAACCTGGGATGTTTCCAAAGTGGTTTAGAAGACTCTCTTTAAGTAAATACTCTGATAACATTTAGGTCTTGATTTTCCATGTGTGCTTGGTATTCTTGGTCCTTTAGCTATATTTGATTTTTTAAAATTTATTTAGTAAATGGTTACACTGACATTACCTTTCTCTAGTGATGGCTATAAAATTTAAATATACTATTGGCTAAGCCCTTGCTTTATCTTTTTTTAATAATTTCATTCATCATCAAAATAATACCTCAGTGTAGTATAAAGCAATATGTAACCAATAAAACGCATGATGATGTCTTTCAAAGATTTATTTTGCTTGTTTTTGTAGTAATGTAAAAGTTCATTAAGTAAAATGTATGTTCCTGCATTTTGTGATTTTCACTTCTTTTTCTTAAAATATCCTATCAGAACTCGCACCCCCCACCCAGAGGCATACACATACACATACACACAGAGTTACCTTGAGAACACAATGAGATTGTGAGATTTCTGGCAGCCCTTACATGTATGAGGAAACATTTTTTCTCACTTATGCATTTAACAATATTTAGGAAACATATTCTTAATCTCTTGAATATGGGCTTATGCTATGCAGAGCTAAAAAAAAAAAAAAAAGCCATGCTATGTTGCATTCTTTCTATAGTGTTCTTCTAGAACAAATACAATGGACCCAGCATATAGAGATAATGAAATGTCCTCATAACTCCAGATGTTTTTCATTTGCTTAAATATTTATGCCTCAATTTTATCAAGGCAGCTTTCATTGCCCTTTCTCTGGATTATATACTTATTTATTTCCTTATGTTTGCTTCTGACATTTGTCTTATACAAAATACCTTTATATCTTCTACCCATTGGGATGCTTTCTTGTACTCAGAAACAGTCAGACATGGAGGCTCATGCCTATAATTCCAGCATTTTGGCAGGTCAAGACAGGAGAATTGATTGAGCCCAGAAGTTTGAGACCAGCCTAGGCAACATAGTAAGACTTAATCTCTACAAATAATTTTTAAATTAGTCAGGTGTAGTGGTGTGCATCTGTAATCTCAGCTACTTGGAAGGCTGAGTCTGAAGAATCATCTGAGCCCAGCAGGTCAAGGCAACAGTAAGCCGTGATCCTGCCACTGCACTCCAAACTAGGCGACAGAGTGTGACTCTTGACTCAAAAATAAATAAATAAAAATAAAAAATACTAAAAACTATCTGTCTCTTTCTTCTTGGTATTTGTAGAGTACATTGTATATATTTTATTTATATTTAATTTGTTTACATATTAAAGTGGGTTAATAAAATGCATTCTGTATTGAGTTGTAGACTATGTCTCCAAAATTTATTCAGTAAATATGCATTTAACATCTGCTACAAAACACTCTCTTAGGTCCTTTTAATATTAGAGTTGACAATTTCAAATAACCAATTTTTTAATGAAGTATAAAAAATAAATACAAAGACTACATGGTGGCATAAAATAAGTACAGTGATAGAAACTAAAATGTTTTGGGGTTTAAAAGAGAGACAAATGATTGCCAGATGTAGTATCTAGAAAATTCTCCACAGTCTAGATGACATTAGATAGGTACTGGAGAAAGTTGAGAGATAGAGATGGTGGAGAAATCAAAGTAATTATAATCCAAAAAACATCAAACACACAAGCAAAATAGTACAAATAGATTTACAAACAGAAAAATAAATTATTGAAAACTTGTTGAATGATTTAAAAAAGGCAAAGTTTGCCTGAAGAATAAATAATTTACAATCTAATATATCTGACAATAATGTTTATGCAGTATTTCTTCAAATGCTAAAACAGAAATACAGAAAACATCTATTTAGTAAAGGAAATCATGACGTTCAAAGTTATTTTCTACCTTTATAGGCATTGAGACATTGAGATAGTAGTAAAATGTGTATGATTGTAGACACAATATAAAGTATAATAACTGCAATCTTTAGTGGTTTCAGATTATGCCATAATAAAAATGCCCCATTTCAGTGACAAATAAAATTTTATCATTAATACTTCTACACACAATTTATTATTAAAGCAAAATTCAGCTGAATCCAAATGGAGGTTGCAAATTCTATTTACAATAGCTTCTTTTCTGAATGTGAAATATGTAAACAATTTTTGCCAGAACAAAGTCATACAATGTTATTAATTTCACTATAAAAATCTGCTTAAATGTCTGTGTGTATTTAAGCAGACTTTATACACATATATATTTAATTACACAAAGAATACATATGTGAATGGATAAAACGTCATCCCTGAATATCCATGAAATAGATATTTTAAAGTGCAAAGCAACATGGTCACATACTGAGTAGAAGAGTATAAATTATATATGAAATTTTAAGATTGCCTTATTCTTCTTATCAGCTCATCTCTACCTTGTCCTTTCCATCTCTCTGTTCTGATGTGATCTTCATGAATGGTATAATTATTCAAAAAGTTTCCTCTCTTCCCAAGGTTTTATATTGTTTCATGTAATGTTTCATAAATTTATAAATATACTTCTCTAGTTAACTTCTAACTTCCTCTAATCTGAGTTAATTTTTATATGACCATCCCATTAGGTAAAAGTTCTCAATGAACTCCTTTTATCCTCACAATTGTCACAACTGCATATTAACATTTACACAATCAATAAATTAATGATTATAATCCCCACCAAGTGCCTATGAAGGCAGGGGTCAGTCTCTACAGTGTAAAGAAAATAGTAAGTGCTTGATGAACAACTATGGTAATTTTTTTTGAATGAATGAATACAAATTGGAAAAGTTTATAAAAGGCACAGATATATTTAAAAGGAGCAGCTTCTCACCAAATGACAAAGGGGCTCATGCAAAAAGTAATCACTTAGAAAATCTACTTTTAAAGTTTTCATAGTTTGAATTAATATATTTGTAACTGCTTTTCTCTCTACTAATGTTTCCACTTTCTGCTTATGTCATACATGGGAGATCCTTAAATAACACATGGAGGGATTTCTAGGAAATTTAATCAAATATATTTAGGACAAGGAGGCATGATTTGGATATTGGTGACTGAACATACTACTAATAAAAGCTGATAGCCATTCAAATTACTAGGAAGACTTAGATGATGATTTTAGCAGACAGAGACTATACAGAATGGTGATTCATCCTTCCAAATTTTATAATTGAGTCTCTTCCTTTCAGATGTCCTTTCTTGAAAGCACCATTTTCTACAGGATCTGAGAGTACATCAAGGGGGCTACATTGCCACGGCCCTGCGGAGAAATATGAGGCCTGATTAGACCAGTATCCATTGGGTAAATTATATTGTGGAAAGAAATCTTAGGATGAGATTTTACAAATATTGTGAAGAAGCTTACTACTGATAACAGCAAGAGCTGGGAAAGCAGGTTAGCCAGCTGTAAAACATTTGCAGTAAGCAAAAAGTAGTTAACCATTTCTTTCTAGTAAACTGCTGCCATTAATTAAGCATCTCTTAAAGAAACAAAACACCACAATCAGTCAGCTACTTCACAAACCTCTGACAATCTCCTTTTGCAAATTTCCCCTGTGGGCAATTTTCCCAGCACACACTGAACCCTGAGACAGTCTTATAAATACTTCTTTTTAGCCCCTGCCTCTTTTCAGACAGCAGGCAGCAAACACTTTCTCTCTGCTGCTCTGCCCATTGCATTCTTCACAAAGCATCTTCCCTTATATATCTTTCCTATTTCACAATTGTTGTGGTGAATACTTTCACCCCCATGACATCAGCCACACAAGTCAGCCACCACACACAGAATGCCCTGGTGACAAAAATGTCCCTATCTTCTTTGAAAACCATCAAGGCTGACAACACCTAGTGTCATCACAGTGTGTTTCTGTGTCTCTCACCCCTCCCTCCCCTGGTAAACTAGAATAACAAAAGGCCTCTAATATCACTGCTAAGCTGAATTCTTAAAAAGCCAAGCAGAAAAATGTTCCATAAAGATATGCTTGCTTCTTGGTTCATGCTACTTATTGGAACTAAATTTTATGACCACACAATGACGATTCCACACCCAGAATATATCTCATGATTTTTAGGTCATTCCCCAATTTTAAAGAGCCAATAATTGCAAAACTGATCATGGTGAATGAGCATAGGTTCATGCCACGAATCTTTTTCTGTTTTTTTTTTTAACTGATGCTATCTCACCATTTCTAATTTGAGAAAATAGTTCTGCCACTCTCGTTTTTAATTAAATTAATTTCTTCCTCCCCAGCTTCCAGCCTGGCTAATTAATTTTAATTTTCATTTATTTATTTAATTTTGGTAGAGATGAGGTCTCATTATATTGCCTAGGCTAGACTAAAACTTTGGGGCTCAAGCAATCCTACCAACTTGACCTCTCACAGAGTTGCCATTATAGGCAGGAGCCACCAGGCCTGACCTAATTAGACCTTCTCCGAGTTATTTTTGTTGCCTCTGCCAGCGTTCTTTGTAATTCACTATGCATCTTCAGTGTGGGTTTTCCCCCCTTCTAGCAGAGACTTTTTTTTAAGGAGTTCAGAATTCTGGCATTGGACATAGAGAATAAAAGATTCAACAGATTTTCCAGTTTTAATAACAAACACTATATTCAAAGGCATTTATTATTGTAAATAAGCTCAGATAATGTTCAAAATTATTCAGAATGAGAAAATAAAGGAGTGAGAATAAAACTTTGTTCAAAAATATGATAACTTGAGAACAAAGAATGATTACTGGAGATTTACAATTGTAGAGATAAAGTTTGTAGAGAACTCTTGGAAATTAGCCTCCCTATTCCTATATTAAATTACTAGGTTGAAATAAGCTAATTCATACTGAGATGAATATCACCAGCTGAACATCATGCTCTGTAAATGTGAATTAACAATTCGTATTTTCCCTGTAATCCCATGGCATAATATAAAATGGCAAGCTATATATTTTATGTGTAAGGTTTAATAGTCATATAAGAGAACTTGGAGATGTGTAGCAAACAGGAGGATTGGAGATTGTCTGAACAATGAAGAAAAGGAAGAACTTGCCTAACTGTTTTGACTAAATGTATGAGGGGCAACGTGTCTGACATTTTAACACATTTACCAAGAGGATATAGAGAAGTTAACTATTTCTGCACTGCTGTTGTACAGATTATATAAACTTATAAAACTTTGTAAAACAAGAATTTGATAAGGTTTATTTATCAGAATTTTCTGAGCATGTTCAGTAGATGTCGAATTTTGATGTAAATGATGCTTATAATTGAATGCACTTTCCAGAATAAAATTGCAAGCTACAGATTCATGTGTACTGTGTAAAGCTTAATAGTCACATATGATAGCATGTAGATGCTGCCTTCTATGACTCTTCCTTTTTTTCCAAGCTACCTGTTATCCTTTTATTTCTCTGAGTCAGACTCTTCTCCAATCTCTCTCACTATTGAAATTGCTTCTCAAACTAAACAGCACCCTTCTCATTGTCTAAATTATCTCCATAATCATTCTTTCATCATTTTCATCATTTGGCATGTTGATTCATCAGCATCATACTTGCTGAACTCTCCAATGAAAGATACCTAGAGAAACATAGAAAAAACTTATCTTATTCTTAGTTTAGTCTTTTTGCCTCAGCACAACCATTAGAAAGCGTCCAGACATTCTACTGCAGGACAAGCAGCAGCCTGTTCCATCCCCCCTCAGCAAATTTCCATCACATGCAAGACCAGGACAACCCAAACTTTCAATTCATAGTTTAGCATCATCATCTCTAGTAAACTTTTAGGTTCCTTGTCCAGGCTGAAGATCAAGGATCACCGTTGGCTTGCCAAAGTCATAAAAGTGATAATACAACCACCTTTGGTCAAGGAGTTTGTGAGTTGCAAATGTCTGAGTTTGTGAATTGCAAATGTCTAACAAGTCTCTTGCAGGAAACCCACCCCTCCCCCAGGGTTAACCTAATCAGCTCTTTGTGATCTATGTGACAGGAATAAACCCCACCATGGCAGCAATCATGTGACTGACCCACCCATCTGCCTGCTGCCCATCACCTGACGTCATTACGTGCACTTGCCTACCCCTTTGTGATGAAGTGAGCAGACCACCACCCAATCACCGTAATGATCTTCCCCCATCTGGGGGAATGGTTAAAAGGTCTCAACCCCCATTTAGGGGAATGGTGAAAAGGTCTCAACCACAAGCAGCAGGCAGCCATTGCCTTGCTAGACTCTGGTGTGGCCACGTGCTCTTTGAACTATGGCGGTCGCCAGGCTTCCTGGCTTTGGCCCCCTCCCCCACCTTGGGGATTGAATCTTCTTTCTCCCTTCTCTTTCTCTAATTTACTTTTATATAAACTTCTCTTTCTTTGTGTGTGTTGCAATTCTTTGCAATTACTTGGATCTCTGGGTTACCAGTGCCACCCTGCCCTCTCCTCTCTTTCCATTCATCACCCTCATTCTATCTGAACACTAAAACCCAACTATCTTCATTATATTTCCATACTATTACAATACCCTTGGAGATTTTCTTTTCCTCTAAGCATTTCTCTTTTCTACTTTGCTTTCGCCAATTTTTATTTCTTCTAAATGGTGTATCCCAGAGGATCAGTGCCCAGGGGTCAGTGTTCAGAACTCCTTTTTTTTTTTTTTTTTTTTGATCACTGTCTCTGCAAAGTAAATACATTAAAATAACTTATGTCTAAAGCTGCCTCCTTGCCAATTGGGCTTAAAGGTTTATAGTACATAGTGAATTGTAACTAACTGGATGTGTAAAAAGGCTGTAACCTATTCTTGTAGCAAGTAGCTGTGTCTCAGCCAGTCATGGAAGCCATACTCCAGTCACTCGCAATCTGTCACCCATTCAAACAGTGTTTACCGAAGGAAAACGCTTAGCTGTAACTGATCTGGCTATTTCTGAACCTCACTTCCATCTTCTGTACATCATTTTCTCTTTTCTGTCCATAAATTTCCTCTGATCATGCAACAGAAGTAGAGTTTCTGATTGTCCTCTGGTTTGAGGGGCTGCCTCATTTATGATTTGTTCTTTGATCAATTAAACTCTATGACATTTAATCTATCTAAAGTTTTTTCTTTGAACAATCACATTCAGGGATCCAACTTTCATCTGTATTTATGATACATCCAAATAATCTTTTATGACCCTCACTAGAATTTTTTATGGTCCTAGTCATAAAACCAGGTCCTCTCTAAATCTTCAAATTGCATGATAGGTGGTCATGTCATATGCAACATGACTAAATCTGAGCAGTAATCATTTTCTTCTTAAGTTCAAGTTCTACTGAAATTTTGTTTTTATTTCTGCTAATGGTACCATCAGTCTTTAAGTTGGTTAGACTTAAATTTCAAATCTATTTCTACATTTTCATTCTTATTAAGGTATTCAGTCTGATTTAACCACAAATCCCCACAGACGTTTCTCACAACTCCTATCACTGCATACTCACTTTATCACCTAATATGAAACCTTCTACAATATTCTCACTAATCTATGACATTCTGCAGCTACTTTATTCCTAATGTCTTGTTTTATTTTGTTTTTCTTAGAAAGCAACATTTATTGAGGAAAGAAAAACTTCCACAGTAGGAGGGGACTTCAACGGTTTGCCCATTCCTAATGTTTTAATGTGCAATTTAACAACAAAATAAATAACAAATGCCTATAGTAAGAGTCAAAACTCTTTTGCAATAATATTTCAATCTATCTCTCCCTATATATGCACATACAAAAGCATGTAATTTTTACCTATTTATAATTACAAGGATAATGCATAGATTTATTCTTTTCATGTTGATATTCCCACTGTAAAAAATTACACCGGAGAAAACACATGGACGTCATCTTAATGAAATGACTCAATTCAACATTACTTATAATGGGTAAAAATGACGTCATGCTCACTTTGATTTAATGGTCTGAAAAGGAAAAAACATGCCTATGCAAAATCCCCACCAAAGGGTTCAACTTTAATCATTAGAAAAATATTGACAAATCCATAGCAAGGAACTTTTATCTTTTTAATTGCTTAATTTTAAAGATGTGGGGTACAATTCAAGGTTAGGTATACAAATGTTCCTGATGCAGGTACCCTTGTTGATGAAGTATGTCCCCCCTCCCCTGGCAGATTCCCACTACTGCCAATCCCCCCAACCCCCTGGCAATTTCCCACTACTGCCAATCCTTCTCTTATAGTATTATGATAATTGTTCAAGGTCTGCTTATGAGTAAGAGCATGTATACTCAGTTATTTGTTTCTGTGAAAGATCACTCAGTATTGCAGACTACAAGTTCATCTAAGTTGCTGTGAAGTTCATGATTTTATTCTTCTTTATAGCTGCATAATATTCTATTGTGTATACGTACCACATTTTTTTTAATCCAGTCCTCTTTTGATGGGTAGCATGGTTGGTTCCATGTGCTTGCTATTTGAATAATGCTGCGATAAACATACAAGTGCAGGTATCGTTTTTATAGAGTGTTTTGAGTTCTTCCAGGTATATTCCCAGTAGGGGGATTGTGGGGTCGTATGGAAGGTCAATTTTTAGATCTTTCAGGAATTGTCACACTGTTTTCCACAGAGGTTGTACTAGTTCACACTGCCACCAACAGTGTAGATGTGTTCCCTTTTCACCACATCGTCTCCAGCATCTGTTATTTTTTGAGTTATTGATGATGACCATCCTGACTGGAGATAGTTGGTATCTCAGTGTATTCTTAATTTGCATTTCTTTGATAACTAGTGAGGCTGAGCATTTTTTCACGTATCTATTGGCTGCTCGTATGTCTTCTTTTGTGAAATGTCTATTCATATCTTTTGCCCACTTTGTAATGGGGCTGTTTGTTTTTTTTATTTTTGGCACATTTGAGTTCCTTGTAGATCCTAGATGTTAGGTCTTTGTCACACATATAATTGGAAAATATTTCTTCCCAGTCTTTGGGCTTTCTTCCTGCATGCTTGATGGTTAAAGATGGTTTGCAGAAGTTTGCAGATTTGATGAAGTCTCACTTGTCTATCTTATGTCTTATGGCATGGGTGCTTGGGGTTTGGATCAGAAATTGGTTTCTAGTTCCAACTTCCATAGGGTATCTCCTGCACTTTCTGAGGTTCTTATATTTTGAGGTTTTATGTTTAGGTCTTTGATCCATTTAGATTTGATTTTTGTGTATGGGGATAGGTAGGGATCTTGTTTTAATCTTCTGCATGTGATCAGTCAGTTTTCCTAGCACCATTTACTGAATAGGTTCTCCTCTCCCCAGTGGTTGATGGTAGAGGTTTTGTCAATGATGAGTTGGATGAGAAATTGAGGTTTCATGTCAAGAAACTTTTAAACATCATTTGGCTTCACCTTTTCAAAGATGTCAGTGTAATAGAAGACCCCTCAGAAAGGAAAGCAAAAAGAAATAACTAAAAATTGGGAAAATCTTAGATTAATGAAGGAAAAAAGGATCATGAAAACTCAATGAAATGATTTAAAATTCTATGATGAAAAAATTCTATGAATAATTTTACTGGGGAAATTAAGTATAGACCTAGAAGTTTGTGTTGTGGATTTCTTTCATACATTAATTTTACTTGAGAATCACAGGAGCATAGTATTTTTCTTAGAAGGGACATTTAAAGCATTTAAGGATAAAGTTTCATTATGCTTGAAATAACTTGCAATTTCAGAAATGAAAATTAGTACAAAAATGACAAAATGCTCACATTAAGTTTGTTTATGTAAATAGTAATAATGTGAGTATCATGATATTATTATTAAACTTTTTTAGCCGGGCTCAATGGCTCAGTCTGTAATCCCATGCCTTGGGAAGCTGAGGTGAGTGAATTGCCTGAGCCTGTGGGTTCGAGACCTGCCTGGGCAACTGGCAAGACCTCATCTCTACAATAAATCAAAAAATTAGCCAGGCGTGGTAGCATGCACATGTAGTTCCAGCTACTTGGAAGGCTGAGGTGGAAGGATCCCCTGAGCCCAGCAGGTCGAGGCTGCAGTGGCCAGGAGTGGCCACTGCACTCCAGTCTGGGCGAGAGAGTGAGACTCCAACTCAAAAAAAAAAAAAAAACTTTTTTAAAATTGGAAATTTCAACATGAAAGTTGGAAAAAGAAAAATACATTAACTAGTACCAAAGATTTTCAAGAATATTTTAATTGCAAGGATGTCATCAATAAACTGATAAAAAAAAAGAAATGTGTATTCTTTGGAAAAGTCATGACATAACAGTCAATGTACAGCAGTTATTCTCATGGTGTTAATTTTTATTTTTTTTAGGGAATAGGTGGTAATTTCTGGAGAAATTTTTGAGTTTTGGTTGCTGCAGCTTAATGCTTGTGGAGAGGGCACAAGGTTGCTACTGGCATCTAGTGAATAAAGGCAGCTGAAACATCCCATAATGCCCAGACTAGTCAGGGAGACAAAGAATTATCTGGTCCAAAATGTCAGTAAGTGGGTTAAAAAGTCCTGGTCTATAAGAACTAACAGAGCTTTCTATTAAAAATGGAAGTATCTCTAGCTGGTATCCATACTATTCTCCATACTTTGTGATATCGATCTCATCTTTGAGCTTGTGTTTATGGTCCCTCTTGTTCTCAAATTTCAACTTCCTTTTGGCATTCTTGTCTGTGTCCTTTTCACTTGTCAAGACCCAGATTGGGAACAATTTGTTTAAGACTCTCACACCAGAGAGAGAGAGAGACAGAGAGAGAGAGAGAGAGAGAGAGAGAGAGAGAGAGAGAGA
>NW_007247836.1:294798-311505 GCF_000164805.1 Carlito syrichta
TGTGGTGCCAGTGCAGGAGGATTGCCTGAGACTGTCACGTAGAGTCCACAGTGGCCATGAGCATGCCCCTGCACTCTGTCCTGCATGACAGAGCAGGATTTTTACTGCAAATACAATAACCACCACCAAGAACCTTGCCACCCAGTGCGTGTTGTCACCCTCAGGAATGGGAGAGGAAAAGGCACTTTCCTGCCTGTTGTTCATGGGAGGTGTTCAAAGGTGGCCACCGGGCATGTCCATGCCACGCCTTCACCATGCACCCCAGAAGGTTTGCCTCCACCCTCCACACTCATACCCAACAGCAAAGATGCATGTGAGGTCACAGAGGAGACAATCCCGAGCTATGGCAACCATCGGGCACAGGGTGATCAAGGTGGTCTGGCAATGCCAGGGCCAGCCTAGGTTTTGGTCACCCAGTCTGCCAACTTGGGGTGGGAGGAGAGCCCCTTCTTCTCCTGATCATTGTATCATCCACCGCTCAGTTGGAAGTTTCCCTGGGGATCCGTGGACACACATCCTATGCAAGAGAGAGAGAGAGAGAGAGAGAGAGAGAGAGAGAGAGAGAGAGAGAGATACTACTTATATATCAACAGGAGATTTTAAAATTTAGATGTTAGCAAATACCCATATCATTCACTGATATCATTATCACTGCTGGCCTGGTGTTGATATATACAGAATCAGCATATCAGTCATAGAGCCATGAAACTGACATAGTGTTATACTTCTTATTTTCATTTATTAACTCTTGGTTTTATTTAATAAACCTGACTCTGTGTGGTTGGTATCGTATCAAATAATTAAGTCATTGGCTACAACATGTGTTTTAAGTGTTGTCAAGAAAAGTGTTTCATATGTGCAATTTAGGATAAAGTAATATCCTTTCTGTTTAATTAAAAAACTATTATTAAAAAAAAAATTTCCTTGAAGCATTAACACATGTGTTAAGGTAACTTTCATTTTCAGTAAAATATAAATTATCCTTCCCTTCTCAATAGATTATGTGCTTATTGAGGATAGTTACACAGATATATGGGAAATCTAGACAAAGAGAACAAATAAAAACAAAAATCAAATTTCATCTTTTTCTCCATTGCCATAAAAATCAAATAATGTGAGGTCTTGCACCCTCTCATAAAGTTAGAGAGGTTGCGATACCATGCCTTATTAAATCTGGTGCCAGGACTTCTGACAAGATGGTGACAGGGCAGCATGGTCTGTGAGACGCTCTGTGAAAGAGAACACTCATAAAGACCCTAGCTCTCTCCTACAGGCTGCAGCTCCCATCTTTGACCACCTGCTCTTCACAGGGAGCTCAGTCGCTGCTGCTGCCCCTGCTCAAACATCATGGTGGCCTGGGCCACCGCCAAAGACGTGAATGCTGCCACTGCGGTCCTGCGGTCATTGCCCACCTATGCCTGAGGCAACCTGTGACTTTGGACCATGAGGCCCTGCAAGCAGGATCTACTGAGATCGCCTCTGCCATGGCTGCTGCTGCCACTGCCACTACTGCACCATGCCCCTTGCCCAGAGCCAGGCTTGTGGAGCTCCCCCTGTGTATGGGGAAGTGGCCGCCACTGCTGCAGATACCATCGCTGGCTCCTTCCCTTCCTGGGCAACCTCTGAGCTGCAGGCTTCAGCAGCTGCAGATAAGGGTCTACTGGAGCGGTGAGATAGCTCCACCTGCTGGGGATCCAAGGTAACAACATCAAAATGGGAATGACAGATACCACTTCCCCTTGATAAATAGCCAAGGCCAGATCTCAGTAATAGACAAGCAGGGAGCCCATATCTGAACGGTTCTTCACAGCAGGCCAGGGGCAACTGACCCTAACTGTGAACAATTCTACCAGCCCGCAAAGACAGCTAGAAATCAGAGCTGAAAGGACATTGGACTTAAAGGAAAAGTCTCAGAGTGTGCTTGGTTGTTTCTGTTAGTTTACTGACTTTAATCTATTCCTTTTCTTTCTTTTTTTTTCTTATTTCTCTGTAAACCCATCTTTGTATAGAGGAATAGCACACCAATAAGGAGGTTGGTTAGCTCGTACGTTAGCATCGTCATATGTTTTAGTTTTTTGTATGGTTGTTGGTTAGTTTTTAGTAATGGTTAGTGTTTTTCTTTTTATTTGTTTCAGTATTTGTGTCTCTTTTCACTTGCTAGTCATTACACTCATCTGTTTTCCCTCTCACTCCTCTCTCTCTCCACCTCCCACTTCCCTCCACTGCCTGCTCCTTTCTCTTCCCACTGCTAACATCATTTTATTTCAGGGAGTAAACCTACAACCCCACTGCATGGACAGATTCCAAGGCAGTGGAAAGGGGTTTCAGATTATCCATACACCTGTCAGCGGATACTGGGATCTGCAGATAGATTTTGAATCACAGCTCCCCCCTTAATAAATCTGAAAACTGTAAAAAGGACTGCCCTCAACCTGGAGTCCAACTCAACAAATGAACAAAACAAGAGCATATACATAAAGAAGAATAGGAGATTGAACAAACAGAAGTAAAAGCAACCCCTCCACCCCAAAAAAACAGAATCAAAGAAGATGGTGAAGTGGAGGGAAGGAAAAAGTAGGGAGGAATAATCAGCACAAATGAAGAAAAACAAAAGAAAGAATATAAGTCTCACACAGACCCCTGGGAGATCAGACACTGAGAAACCAGACTCAGAACACAAACATTGAAGAGTCCCCAGAATGATTGATCACATGCAACAAACCCAGACATCAAGACATTAATAGAAAGAACAAAAAAATTGAGGAGAGACAAGAGGAAAATAGGAAGGAGCTGATGATGGAAATAACAGCAGTAAAGAATACTGTAATGGAAATAAATAATAAACTAATAAGCATGGAAAGCAGAATTAGCCAAGCAGAAGAAAGAATCTCAGAGTTTGAAGACCAAAATACAGAACTAACCCAAACTGTCACAAACATAGAAAAGAATCTTAAAAAGACAGAACACAACCTTCAAGAGATGAATGATTACTTCAAGAGACCCACTCTAAGAGTAATTGACCTTCCTGAGGCAGAGAGAGAGTGGGAGGCCGCACTGGAACAAACATTTCATGAAATCATTCAAGAAAACTTCCCTCATCTCATCAGTGATGCAAAAATTCAAACACAAGAGATTCAGAGAAAGCCTGCAAGACAACAGATGAGACCAACTCCCAGACACATAAAAATTCACCTAAACAAAGTAGCTATAAAATAAAAAATGATAAAGGCAGCAAGAGAAAAAGATCAGACCAATACCAGGGAAGACCAATTAGAATAGCAACTGATTTATCTACAGAAAGCTTCTAGGCTAGGAGATCTTGGAGCCCTATCTTCAAAGTTCTCAAAGACAAATAATTTTAACCGAGAATAACCTACCCAGCCCAGCTAAGCTTCATCAGTGAGGGACAATTGAAATCTTTCCCAGATACCCAATCCCTAAGAACCTATGCTGCCACCAGACCACCTCCACAAGAAACACTTAAGAATGTACTGAACAAAGAAGAAAAGGAAAAGAACAACAGCGTTCTTCACAAGTGTACAAGCAAAAGATTAAAAACACACATAAACCAATGCCAAAACCAAAAGAAAGACAACAAAGAAACAGGAACAACAACTCTGTAAGAACCTTGTGACAGGGATCAACTCTCTCATTTCAATAATTAGCCTAAATGTGAATGGACTAAATGACCACTGAAAAGACATACAATGATAAAATGGATAAAATATCACCAGGCAACAAATTATTGCCTTCAAGAGACTCACCTCACTAGAAGGAACACTCACAGACTCAAAGTAAGACGATGGGAAACAAACTTTCAGACAAACAGAACACAAAAGAAAGGAGTCACAATCTTAATTTCAGACAAAATACCCTTTAAGCTATCAAAATTAAAAAAGATACAGAAGGTCACTACATGATGATAAAAGGTTCAATCCATCAACAAGAAATATCCATCTAAAGCATATATGCACCCAACATAGGAATGCCAACTTTCATAAAGCAGCTTCTACGTAAACTCAAAAAAGATATAAACTCGAACACTATCATAGTTGGGGACGTCAATACCCCACTCACAACCCTAGAGAGATCATCAGGACAAAAAATCAGCAATGAGATCCGGAACCTCAATGTGACTCTTGACCAAATGGACTTAATTGAACCTATAGAACACTCCATTCAATGACCACAAAATATACATTCCACTCATCACTGCATGGAATGTACTCTAAGATTGACCACATACTTGCCCACAAATCAAGCATAGGCAAATTTAAAAAGATTGAAATATTACCATGCATCTTCTCAGACCACAGTGGTTCCAATTTTTGTCCATTTAGGAGTATGCTGGCTGTGGGTTACTCATAGAAGGTTTTTACTATTTTGAGGTATGTTCCATGTAGGCCCAGTTGTTCAAGGTTTTTTATCAAGAAGGGGTGCTGGATTTTATCAAAAGCTTTTTCTGCATCTAAGGATGTAATCATGTGGTTTTTGTTTTGACATCTACTGATGTATTTATGGTTTTACGAATGTTGAACCAGCCTTGCATCCCAGGGATGAAGCCTACTTGGTCATGATGGATGATTTTTGAGATGTGTTGTTGAATCCGGTTTGCTAGGATCTTGTTGAGAATTTTAGCATCTATGTTCATCAAAGATATTGGCCTGTAGTTCTCTTTCTTTGTTGGGTCTTTACCAGGTTTAGGTATCAATGTGATGTTAGCTTCGTAAAATGATTTGGGGAGAGTTCCAACTTTCTCAATCGCCTGAAATACCTTCAGTAAGATTGGGATCAGCTCCTCCTTAAATGTCTTGTAGAATTCTGCTGGAAAGCCATCTGGTCCAGGGCTTTTTTTTTTTTTTTTGTAGGTAGTTTTCTTATTACATAGTCAATTTCCTTGATTGTTATTGGTCTATTTAGGGTCTCAATTTCTTCTTGTTTCAACCTAGGCAGGTTGTGTGATGACAGAAAGTCCTCCATTTCCTTGAGGTTTTCAAGTTTGTTTCCATACAGGTGTACATAGTAGTCTCTAATGATCTTTTGTATTTCTTCAGGGTCATATGTGACTTCATCTTTTGTGTTTCTGATTGTGCTTATTCGGGTTTTTTCTTTCTTTTTCTTGGTCAGTCTAGCTAGGGGACCATCGATCTTGTTTATTCTTTGAAGAACCAGCTTTTTGTTTCATTGATTTTTTTGTATTATCTTTTTGTCTTCTATGTCCTGGATTTGGGCTTTTATTTTGGTGACCTGGTTTCTTCTGCTGAAATTAGGTTTTTTGTGGTCTTGCTTTTCCAGCTTCCTTAGATGGCTTGTTAGGCTGTTTATTTGTGTTCCTTCCATTTTCTTCATGTGTGTTTGTAGTGATATAAATTCCCCTCTTACTATAGCTTTCAAGGTGTCCTAGAGATTTTGGTAAGATGTTTCTTGATTTTCATTTGTTTCCAGGTATCTTTTGATCTCTGTTTTGATTTCATCATTGACCCAGGAGTTGTTTAGCATCATGCTGTTTAGTGTCCATGTCTTTGTGGGTTTTGGGGGTAACTTGTTGGTGTTAATGTTTATTTTTATTCCATTGTGATACAAGAAGGTGCATGGTAAAATTTCAGTCCTTTTAAATTTGCTTATGCTTGATTTATGGCCAAGTATGTGGTTGATCTTAGAATATGTTGCAATGTGGTGGTGAGTAGAATGTGTATTCTGTGTTCTTTGGATGGAGTACTCTCTAGGTATCAATTAAGTCCATTTGGTCAAGAGTTACATTGTGGTTCTGGATCTCATTGCTGATTTTTTGTCCTGATGATCTGTCTAGGGGTGTGAATGGGATATTAAAGTCCCCAGTTATGATGGTATTAGAGTCAATATCTTTCTTTAGTTTTCCTAGAAGTTACTTTATGAAAGTTGGCACACCTATGTTGGGTGCATATATGTTTAGGATAGATATTTCTTATTGTTGGAGTGACCTTTTATCATTATGTAGTGGCCCTCTGTATCTTTTTTAAATTTTGATAGCTTAAATGGTATTTTGTCTTAAATTAGGATTACGACTCCTCCTTTCTTTTGTGTTCCATTCACCTGAAAATTTGTTTCCCATCCTTACTTTGAGTCTGTGCATGACCTTTCTAGTGAGATGGGTCTCTTGAAGGCAGTATATTGTTGTCTGGTGATATTTTATCCATTTTGCCATTCCATGTCTTTTCAGTGGTGCATTTAGTCCATTCACATTCAGGCTAATTATTGAAATGTGAGAGTTTATCCCTATCATACAGTTCTTATAGAGTTGCTGTTCTTCCGCTTGGTTTTTTTGTCTTTCTTTTGGTTTTGGGGTTGGTTCGTGGGTATTTTATTCTTTTTCCTGTACTCTTGTGAAGAACGTTGTTCTTTTTTCCTTTTCTTCTGTGTTTAGTACTTTCTTAAGTGTTTCATGTAGAGGTGGTTTGGTGTCAGCGTAAGTTCTTAGGGATTGGATATCTGGGAAAGATTTTAATTCTCCCTCACTGATGAAGCTTAACTTGGCCAGATTGGTTATTCTTGGTTGAAATTGTTTATCTTTTAGGACTTTGAAGATAGGGCTCCAGGCTCTCCTAGCCTGCAGGGTTTCTGTAGATATATCTGCTGCTATTCTAATTGGTCTTCCATGGTAGGTGATCTGGCCTTTTTCTCTTGCTGACTTTGAGATTTTTTCTTTTATGCCTACTTTGTTTAGGTGAATTATTATGTGTCTAGGAGTTGGTCTTCTCATTTGTTGTCTTGCAGGGGTTCTCTGGATCTCTTATGTTTGAATTTTTGCATCACTGATTAGATAAGCGAAGTTTTCTTGGATGATCTTATGGAAAGTTTGTTCCAGTGTGTTCTCTGTCTCTCTTTCTGCCCCAGGAAGGCCAGTTACTCTTAGGTTTGGTCTCTTGAAGTAATCGCTCATATCTTGAAGATTTTGTTCTGTCTTTTTTAGCTTGTTTTCTGTGTTTTTAAGAGTTTGCATTAGTTCTATATTTTGGTGTCCTCAAGCTCTGAGATTCTTTCTTGCTCTTGGGTAATTCTGCTTTCCATGCTTATCAGTTTGTTATTTATTTCATTCACAGTATTCCTTATTACTGCTATCTCAGCAATCAGCTCCTTCTTAGTTTCTTCTTGTTTCTCCTCAATTCTTTTTAAACTCTCCATTAATGTTTTGATATCTAGGTTTGTAGTTTGGGACCAGACATTCTGGGGGCTCTTCATTATTTGCATTCCGAAGTCAGTTTTCTCAGTGTCCGACCTCCCAGGGGTCTGGGAGGGACCCATATTCTTCTTTTGGTTTTTTTTTCATTTATGTGGGTTTTTCTCTCTCTCCCCTTTTCCCTCCTTTTCTTTAATTCTGTTTTTCAGGGAAGGTGGGGTTGTTTTTGTTTGCTTGGGCAATCTCCTGTTCTTCCTTATGAGGGTCCTTTGGCTTTGTTCACTTTTGAGGTGGAGTGTGTGCTGCGGTCTGTACTTTTTGCATTTTTGAGGTTTAATTGAGGGGGAAGCTGTGATTCAGAATCTATATGCTGATTCTAGCATCCACCAACAGGTGTATGAGCACACTGGAACCTATTTCCCACTGCCTTATAATCTGTCTGTGCAGCGGTATGTAAGTTTGTTCCCTGGAGCAAAAGGTGGTACAGAAGAGGAAAATAATGGAGGAAGAAGGGGGTCAATAGGAAGTTATAAAGAGAGGAGAGTGAGAGGGAAAACAGACATACATACCAACTAACAGGTGAAAAGGAGACACGAGGCCGGAGAGAAATGAAAAAAAACACATGAGGAAAATTCCCTAAACAGTACTGGTAGTTACACAGAGACAAACCAATAAAATCATGAAACAGATAGCGTAAAACAGGAAGCGAACAAAAGTGAGCAAAACTAACAGTCAAAATGCTAAAATCAAAAGTCAAAATAGGAGATCTGATCACCAGCCTCTCCCCTTTGTTTTCCTTGCAGGCAGCTAGATTTACTTGCAGCTTGCAAGTCTGCGATGTTTCCTTTGTCTGATTCAGCAGGGGAGGGATTTTGTCACCTGCTTAGTGATGTTACCTTAGGAACTGAGGTGGAGGCAGCTGATAGGTGGGTGGGGCAATGCCAATCTCTGTCTGGAGAATGGCCAAGGTGGCAGTTTCATTTTTTGCAGATCTTATCTCTCTGCTCATCTGGGTCCCATCTGGGTCCCTGTGCGATCCACTGTGATGGACTATGCTGGAGTGGGAGGCACCAAGGATCAGCTGCACAGCTGGGCGCTGGATCTGGGGCACCACCAGCAGGCTGGGGTGGGGGAGGGGTCAGGAGTTCCCTCCTTTGGAGCTGAGAGCCTCCGATCAGCACCTCCTTAGATAGGCTGTTCCCTTACACCAGTATGGGGTCGCTGCACTGAGTGCCTCAGCCAGGGTGGGCCCAGAGTTCCTGAGCTCCAAAGCTCCAAAGGGTAGGCAGTGGGTGGTGAGAACGGCCCTGGGTACCTCACAGGGTACTTCAGCCAGAAATGGGACCAGTATCTCTGAGGGGCGGGTGCCCAGAGCCTCCCTGGGTGACCTGACGCTTAGTGCTGGGTGCTGGGTGGGACGATGTAGCCAGGGAGGGAGCCGAGACCCAGGTCTGCATGGGACCAAAGTTCCCCAGGCCTTGGACCAGTGCAGTTGGCGGTGGGCAGGGGGTTGGGGGAAGAAAAGTAAGTCTTTTTGGGAACTCACGTTTGGAGAATCTCACAAATCCACCTATGCCATTGCCATCTTACCGGAACCCTCTCTCCTGCTTATTTGAATAGATAAGGTAACCTTGGTTTGGACTAATGAATCTGAAGTCTGGCTAAAAAATCATGAAGGCAACTCCTCCATGCAATTTTTTTGTAATTATTTTGGCTGTCACATTTTATCTGTAAGCAAAAGTCTGGCAAAATGCAATAATATACAAAGATTTGTTCAAAAGAGCAGCAGCATTGTCTGTACATTCTCTTATGTTTGGAACAATTACTCCACACTTATTTATTTAAAGAAGCAGGTTTTTTGGGGTTTTTTGTTTTTTTCCCCCCAAGGTCTTGTTTATAGGTGCTGCTAATACAGTTCAACTTGGTTGTCATGTTCCAAACTACAATTTATCATAGAATTTTAATTTTCCTTAATAATTTTTCAAAATGTTATAATATTTCTTTACCAAAAATATTTTAGGTAGGTTGTGTCAACACAAGAATGCAGATTTATATTCAGCAAAACATAAAAACATAGATAAATGACATTGGTATTCATCAATTGCCAAAAAACACAAATATTGCTGACTTTCATAAAGAAACTCCCTGCATGGCATTTTCACAATACTGTCTAGTGGCCAAAAAACTTTTTCATGTTGTCTTATTGTAACCTGGCAAGAGTTCTGAGAGTTTGAAAAGACAGAATTTATTGTCATTACCTTATAAACAGAAAGATAGAATGCCCAGTTTTGATAAATAATATGTTTTCTCTGATTAAAATAGTAAAACAAAGTTATTACACAAATTAAAATCATGTAGAATTATATAATGTCATAAAAATTTAAATCTCAAGAATCAACTCTCCCACTCAAAGATAATTATGCTTAGATGAATGTTTCTTGAATAATTTTAGTACAGGTATTGACATATATTATAGTTAGTTTTTTGCTTTTTAAGAAAACACGATTTGGGTTATATCACACATTTTTCTAATGATATTCTTTTATTTTTAGAAATATACCCTGGGTATCTTTTCATGTCATGAAATACAGAACTTTTAAAAAAAATTATGAGTCAAATATCCCATATTGATGGCTATTTAAGTTGTTCCACTATGATTGACTATGCAGTTTGAATAAATATCATATCTCTCTATATATATTTATTTAAATTACTGGAATATTTCTGCAAGTGCATTTTTAAGAAAAGTGTCATTAAATGTAAGATTATGACTACATGTTTATTCAGGTAATTCGTTATGCATTATATATGTATATATGCTTGATTATCATTCAGAAGTGTTTACTGATTATATTTCTGTCAATGGCATATGAAGGTGCCTGCTTCCTTCACAACTTCACAAATATAGGCTGTATATATGGAAAAAAATAATACATTGTTGCTTTGTTTAAATTTTTCTGAATTATAAATTGTGATTGATCATAATAAATTCCCATTATTTGTTATAAACAAATTCAAAAGGTACCTGTTGTCTTATGTAAGCTGTGGAATTCATACTGCTAACTGTGGTTGGTGGCAATGTGCCTGTCCTATTAATAATAACATTCCTGGTCTTTCCTATGGCAAATGATTTGAAGAATATGAAAATACAGTGTTCCCTTGAACAATGCAAAGGTTAGGGTCACCAACTTCTGCAGAGTCATATAACCTTTGTGTGTAACTTTTTCTGCTGTAACTACCAATAGCCTACAGTTGAATGGACTTTACCAATAACATAGTCAACTAAGACATATTTTGACTGTTATATGTATTATATGTTGTTTTCTTGTAGTAAATTTAGGTAGAGAAATAAAATGTTATTAAGAAAATCATAAAGAAGATAAAATATATTTACTATTCATCAAGCAGAAGTGGATTATCATAAAGTTCTTCCTTCTTGTCTTCACATTGAATATGCTTAGTGGAAAGAGGAAGAAGAAAGGTTGGTCTTGTCTCTGGGTGGCAGAGGGGGAGGAGGTAGAAAGAGGGCGGGGACATTTTGTATAACTCTAAGGAAATACATTGCCATTTCTGTCTGACTTTTTGCTTTTTCATTTCTCTAAAAATATTTTTATAAAGCACCAATTCTTCCACCATTTGCTTTAATTACATGGCCCATATTGTAACACGGTTGATGTTGTTAATGAAAAAATAAAGTGAAAAGCAATCTTAAATAATTATGATGCTTTATATACATATGGACATGTGTTTTTTTCTCCTTAATAGCTCCTTTTGTTTTGCTTATGTATATAGTTAATCTTCTAGTAAAGCTTGTTTCTTCTCACCATCAAACTCCAAATGGTGATGCAGATGGAACATTGTATGGAAGTTTCTTTCTACCGAGGACCTTTAGTTCACCCTCTGGAGGATCCCTTCCTGCCATCCCCATGCAATACCCATGATCAACAGGAAGTAGCCAGAATTGTCATTGTCCTCACTCCCTAACGGCAGTTAGGGTTACTACTCCAGAGGGGAAACGAGACAAGAGTTAGCTAGAGAAAAGCTAGGCAGACAGATGAGTCCTCTGGTAACAATGTAGTGAACTCCTGGCAGACCTCTCAGGCTCAGTGTTGGTAAACAAATTCCCTGCAAGCCTCTCAGGTTAGATCTAATGTCCTTACTGCTGGGATTGAAAAACAACCAATCAGAACAGCAACAGCTCACAGCTAGTGCTAGCCAATCGACTTGGACTTAGGGCTATATAAGCACAGGTTTTTGGCCCCAGACAGGCAACCCCTTTGGGCCCCCTCCCACTGTGGGAGCTTTTCTGTTCTCAATAAATCCTGCTTTCTCACTTAAAATAATAATAATAATAATTCGATGCTTTTGCCAGATGTCCTCATGTAAATTCGTTTTATGGCACTGTTTCTTCTATGTCTTTTCCCTAATCATTTTACTGGTTCAGAAGTACTCAGCTTCATTGAGTCATCTTTTTTTGATTCCTTTTGTGTGGTGCCTATTAGCTTTTCAGTCTCCCCAAGAATCATATCTTGAAATTCTTAACCCCTCTCCCCACCTTTGTTGCCATAGCCACAATCTTTTTCATGATTTCTTTGATCGGCTCTGTTGTAAATCTTCTGACATGTGCAGCATCTAGACACAGTTTCTTCCAGTAGGAATCTACTATTTCTGACTTAATGGTTTTCACAGTTTTTTTGAGAACAATGATGCAATCCTTCCAGACTATCATGATGTTCTCTCTATTAGGGTTCTCTTTCACAGCATTGACAGTTCTTTCCATAGACTACTGTGTGCAATGAACTTGAAGGTTTTTATGACCTCCTGATCTAGAGAATAAATTAGAGATGATTTTGGGAGGAGCAAATAGACTGCTTTGATGAAGTTCTGGGCGGCCAGGAGAGCAGTTCCATATCAAAAATAAACATAAAAAAACTTTACAGACAGTACTTTTTTATTTCAAGGACAATGCATTGATAAACCAATCCAAAAAAGGACTCTTTTCTAGGCATTGTTGTACTGCCAAAAGATTGAAATCTCTGGGGTTAGCAGCTTTGTAGATAAGGACAGTTGTAAATCATAAACATTTGCAGAAAACAGTAGAAATCCTGTATCTCTTCCGGCCTTAAATCTTGGTGCTCACTTCTATTTCTTACTGATATATGTCCTTTGGGACACTTCCCCCCCCCTACAATAGGGCACCTATGCATTTGAAATATATTCAGGCAGATATCTTTTCTCCTCAATTATTTTCTTAATGGTATCTGGGAATTTGCCTGCTGCCAATTGGTCAGCAGAAGTTGCTACTCTTATTGTGTCAACGTTTTTTAAACCAAAGCTCTTTCGAAAATTATCAAACTACCCTTTGCTAGTATTAAGTCATCTAGCTTTAGATCCTTTACCTTTCTTTAGCTTTAAGTTGTCAGATGATAACTTCACTTTTTCACAAATCATATCAGAGTCCATAAGTATTCCTTTCTTATAGCAATTCAGCACCAAGATAAAAGTTTCATTTTCAGTACAAGAAATCGTTTCACAAAAAGTACAAAGTTTTTTTGTGTGTGTGGATAAATGCTAAAGATTGTAAAAATGATATAGAGTAAAATCGCTCAAGAGAATAACAATCCTACACATATGTGTACTTATTTATAGATCTTCAAAATATATGAAGCAAAAACTAACAAAATTACAAAGAGAAATAACAGATCCACAAGTTTGGTTAAAACTTAGTATTGTAAGTAGAAAGAATATCAGCAAAGATATGGAAGACATGAACAACAATATCAACCAAATGGACCTTAGAATATCCTCACATACTAATATCAAAATGTACCACCTTCTTTTCAAGTGCACAAAAACCATATACCATACTAAATCATATTCTGGACCATAAACAAGTCTCAATCAACATAAAGTGATCCCTAATGTACAAAATATGTACATTGACCACATAGAATTAAATCAGTATCCAAAAGATCTCTTGAAATTCCTCCAAATTGTCAGACTATAAACATTCTTTCAAATTATGCATGAAGCAAAGAAAGAGTTGAAAGGGAAATTATATAAAGTATTTTTAACTAAATGAAAACTAAACTATTATCTATCAAAATTTGTGTAACATCACTAAATCAGAACTTAGGGGGACAAGTTATAGTGCTACTTTCTAAATTATAACTTTTTTTTTAAAGGACTTCAAAGTAGATTTTAGCAAAAAGTGCAAAGATTTTATACCTGCTGCTTTAGCTTCTGAAGCAACTTCACAGGTTTTCTTTTTTTTTTTTTCTAACAGTCCTTGCACTGGACTCACTGATCTTGAAGAGGGAATGCTTACACATTGTTGGAGGAAATGAAAATTAGTTTAGACTCTGTGGCAATCTGTTTGGAAATATCTCAAAGTACTAAACACACAAAACCATTTTATTCATCAATCTTATTACTGGGTATCTACCCGAAGGAAAATAAATCTTTGTATGAAAGAACTTTGCACTTGAGTGTTTATTGCAGCATTATTCACGATAGCAAAGTTATGGAATCAGTATAACTATCCACCAATGGTTGATTGGATAAGGGAAATGTGGTCTATTAACACCAAGGAATACTATGCAGCCATAAAAAAATGAAATTATGTTCTCTGCAGCAACATGGTTGGAGTTGGAGGCCATTATCCTAAGTGGACTAACTCAGAAGGAGAAAACAAAATATAACATACTCTCACTTATAAGTGGGACCTTAACAACGGGTATACACAGACATAAAGATGGAAATAATAATGGGGACATCATAAAGGGGGGAGGCAGATGTTATGCAATATACCCCTGAAACAAGCATACAAATGTATCCCTAAAACAAAAATAAAAATAAATGGCAGGCAACCACAGACTACAATGTATTACACATATTATAAATTTTAACCTTTTTCTGAAGTGTCTTGACTTTTCTCTGCCTCTAGAGAGTACTTTTTACATCACTAGTGGCATTTTGTGTGGATCCCATGGTGTTAGTCAAGTCTTATAGTAGTACACTCAATATAATTTTTAAAAACCTCAAGAACTACGAGAGATTGCTTTTTACTATAATACACATTTTACTAGAGAGACAAACTGCTTATGTTGAGATGTCAAAAAGCATCACAAAGCATTGTAAGTGCAAACTCACAACTGCTCACTGCAAAAGCAGCAGAAGGTGACTATGAAATTGTATAGTAGTACAGTATTGCTGCAGTTAATTTTATGCAGTTATGATTTAGTGCTGCATCTTTATGTCTCTTTATCTTTCTCTCCACTGCAAATGGAGCCATACCAGTCTATAAAGTGTTTGTGCATGTAATCTTGATAAATTTTAAATTTCATAATAGATCTGAATTCATTCTATAGTAGTAAATGGTAAAATAAACTAGTATCTAGCACATATTTTCTGCATTCATGGCATACCTAATTTTCTTTTCATTTTTGTTATTTTGGGGCTACATTGTTTATCTGCAAGTTTTTCAAATTGTCACAAATCTCTAAACTTTTTTTCAATATATATATTTTTTAAAAATCTGCATATGGCCGGGCTTAGTGACTCAGTCTGTAATCCCAGCACTTTGAGAGGCTGAGGTGAGTGGATTGCCTGAGCCTGAGGGTCTGAGACCCACGTAGGCAACTTGGCGAGACTTCGTCTCTACAATAAATCAAAAAATTAGCCAGATATGGTAGTGCGTGATTGTAGTCCTGGCTACTTGGAAGGCTGAGGCAGAAGGATCACTGGAGCCCAGCATGTCGACGCTGGGGTGGCCATGAGCATGCAATTGCACTCCAACCTGGGCAATAGAGTGAGACTCCAACTCAAGAAAAAAAAAATCTGCATGTCAGTGGACTTGTGCAACTCAAACTCAGGTTTTTCAGGGGTCAATAGTATCAGTGTAAAATTTATGAAGACACGTATTTAAAAATCCACAATTTTATTACTAAGTATATGATAGAATTCTAACTACTTAGCTTTACAAGTCCATGTATTAACTTTACAATCTCAGCTGTCCTCACATTTTTTGATGCTCTTTGGATACGTCTCTGCATGCATACTTCCTTTATATATCACCTATTCTGGGATGCTTACCCTGATAATGTTATTAGATTAATTTATTCCATCTTTCAGTAACATTGCATTTTTGACACTGTGGTTCTAGACACCCTAGTCCTGTTTTATTAGATAAAGCTGGGCTAAATCAGGATTCCCCACATACTAAACACGCAATTCTAAAACAGTAACTGCAGCATAGTATTTTTAAAAATGTGTATAATAAAGATAAATTATTTTAAAATACGTAGAATTATTGTAAACATTAAGCAATGTATTGCATATGAAATATTTCTCACAGCACCTGGTACATAGTAAGCAATTAATAAGTAATTGCAGTAATTATTTTTTTAAATGTATGCACTTACTACATGGAACTAAGTAGCACATGATGTACTGCTATTGCTTTAAATATATTTATGGTAATATTTTCTTATCCTAGATTGTAAACTCCTGAAGTACAGAAACAATTTATTTAAGCTTTTTTGCACTTGTGGAATAACAAAATGCCTGTCACTGAGCAAATAAATAATATCTATTACTGAATGACTGAACAACACAAATAAATACAAAGTTCATTTAGGTTCCTTTATTTTGTGTACTATATATGAAGCCAATATGCAGAGCAGAACTAACTGGCTAGATAGATTTCCACTGAAGTCTGAAAAGATGAGGCATTAGCACTTGAGCCAGGCATCATAATGAAAATAGGCAAATATCTACTTTAATCTATGCTGTTGAAAAATCTCTCATTTCTCCCAAATGCTCTCCCAAAAGAATATGATGATTAAAGTTTCATAGGTTTCATTGAGGCAAGAAACGAAGAGATCATCTTACATTATAAGTGACGGAAGGCAAATATTTTCATTACCTAGGTTGGTAGATGGCAGGAAAAAGAGCACAGGGCATTTGAAAGAGGATGGCATTTTTTTTTTAAATCAGGAAAAACAACAAAAAAAAGGCAAAAATATAGAACTTATTTTTGCACCAAAATAGATCTTCCATAGAGATCTAGAACATTTATGCATAGGCTTTAGCAATGTATAAATGTACACACAATAATTTATATAGGAGGATAAAGGACAAAAGATCTCTGGCTTAAAGACTCTCTTTTAAAAAATTTTTATTATAAAGATGTGGGGTACAATTCAGCGTTAGGTATATAAACATTGGTCATTCGGGTACCCTTGTTGATGGGTGTGCCCCTCCCTCCCCTGGCAGTTTCCTCCAGCTGCCAATCCCACCCCCCTTCCTCTCCTGGCAGTTTCCCACTACTGCTGATTGCTTTCTTATAGCATTATAATTGTTCAAGGTCAGCTTATGAGTGAGAACCTATGAAACTCAGTTCTTTGTTTCTGTGATAAATCACTGTGTATGATTGACTCCAAATCCATTCAAGTTGCTGCAAAATCCATATATTTGTCCTTCTTTATGGCTGCATAATATTCCATTGTGTATATGTACCGCATTTTTTTTTATCCAGTCCAGCTTCGATG
>NW_007247836.1:311525-328407 GCF_000164805.1 Carlito syrichta
CAGCTTCGATGGACAACATGGTTGGTTGCCATGTTTTTGCTATGTGAATAGAGCTGCAACAAACATACCTGTGAAGGATATCTTTTTGTAAAATAATTGAGTTCCTCTGGGTATATTCCAATAGGGGAAGTGCTGGGTCATATGGAAGGTCAATTTCTAGTTCTTTCAGAAATCACCACACTGTTTTCCAGAGAGGTTGTACTAGTCTGCATTCCCACCAGTAGTGTAGAAGTGTTCCTTTTCCTCCACATCCTCTCCATCATCTGTTGTTGCTTGTTTTATTAGTGATGGCCATTCTTACTGGGGTTAGGTGGTATCTCAATGTGGTTTTGATTTGCATTTTCCTGATGATGAGTGAGGCTGAGTACTTTTTCTTGTGTCTGTTGGTTGTCTGTATATCTTCTTTTAAGAAATATCAATTCATGTCTTTTGCCCACTTTTTAAAGGGACTGCTTTTTTTTTCTTTTGGCACGTTTGGGTTCCTTATAGATCCTAGATGTTAGTCCTTTGTCAGACATATAGTTGGCAAATATTTTTTCCCTTTCTGTGGGCTGTCTCCCTGCAGTCTTGATGGTTTCTGTTGCTTTGCAGAAGCTTATTAATTTGATGAGATCCCACTTGTCTATCTTATTTCTTAAGGTATTGGCCTTTAAGGTTCTGAATACGAATTGGTTACCAGTTCCAATTTCCATAAGGGTATCTCCTGTACTATCTAAGATTCTTATAGTTTGAGGTTTTACATTTAGGTCTTTGATCCATTTAGAGTTAATTTTTGTGTATGGTGATAGGGAAGGGTCCTGCTTCAATGTTCTGCATGTGGTCAGCCAGTTTTCCCATGTATATGTATAAATGTACATACAATAATTGTATAATGTATAAATGTATAAATGTACACACAATAATTTATATAGGAGGGTAATGGGGAAAAGATCTCTGGGTTAAAGACTCTTAAAAATGTGTCTGTGCCTGAGCCCAGCAGGTCAACACTAGGGTGGCCATGCGCATGCCACTGCACTCCAGCCTGGGTGATGAAGTAAGACTCCAACTCAAAAAAAGTCCCACAAAGTATCTGTATCACTATTTTCCAGTAGAGATTTTGCAATCATGTTCGACATCAGCACTACCCAATATGGTAACCATAGCTACATAAGGATATTGAGCACTTAAAATATTGCTAGTGCAATTCAAAAAATTGCATTTTAATTTCACTGAATTTTTATTAACTTTGATTCAAATTTAAGTGCCACATATGGCTACTGACTACAACTGGGAAGCACAGGTCTACCTTAATTCTAAATCTTGGGAACTATGCAAAAGGCAATAATCATGTGTCTCACAAAGTCACCCTAGTTTGGTACATTTTCCCTTTCCCAATAAGATTTTAGGAACTTTTAGCATCCCATCATTTATCCCAAGATTCCTCTCTGACTATTAACATACTTTTAAAGTTCAATTTCACTAGTCAATTTTTCAATAGTATGCACAACTTCCTAAATCTGAAACGTTATTATAGTCAACTCAAGAAAATTTTATTATAAATACAAAGGTTTTCTCTCATTCAAGGTATGCACACTCCTTTTGAGATAAAAGTACACACATGCAATATATATTTAAAAAAAAACAATGTTAATTAAAACCAACTTAAACTCAAACTGATTTATCAAAGGCAATATATTTCTGATAAAAATAAAAAGACTTGTGGATTTTTTTTTTTTGAGTTGGAATCTCACTCTGTCACTCAGACTGGAGTGCAGTGGCTGCTCCCGGCCACTGCAGCCTGGACCTGCTAGGTTCCCACGATCCTTCTGCCTCCAGGTAGCTGGAACTACAGGCACACGCTACCATGCCGGGCTAATTTTTTTATTTATTGTGGAGATGGGGTCTCGCCAAGTTGCTCAGGCAGGTCTTGAAACTGCGGACTCAGGTCCACTCACCTTGGCCTCCCAAAGTGCTGGGATTACAGGTTGAGCCACCAAGCCTGGCCTCCTTGTGGATTTTTAATAAAAATATTTTGATAAGAGTTTTTAATACTAGACATTGAATTTTTTAAAAATAGAGCCTCTTGGAAAATTTCAATTTAAATCTATAAGAGAACACAGTTTTCAAATATATTCCGAGTTATTTGACGTCGCTGAGTTTACACAATGAAACTCATTATATCTAACTTGAAAGGCCTAATTGCTAAATAAGAGAAAATTATACACTTCAAGGAGAAAGTATGGGTTTTTCCATTAGCTATGTAGACTATCTCAAAAATCTTCCCCTTTGTTTCTACCTCTGAATAGAAATGACATTAAAAATTCTTAGATTTTAGAGAGCTAAAAATGCTAAAGCTTTCAATCATTTATTGGTCTTAAAACAAAGTAATTAGATGAAATTCTCTCTGTAGATATAGAAAGTAGAATCTATGACCCCAAGTGAAATCGATTGCCAGCTTAATTTGACTAAGAAGATTCAGTGCTGGAGACACTTGGAAAAAACATAGCAGAAGGTAAAAATTATAAGGCTGACATATTCAATGGTCTGAGTTTTCTTAAAAAAAAGAAAACATAAAAAGAGACATATGCTTTGAACTTTATAGTATCTAGCAAGACTACCTCATGTATTATTGCATTATTTATTTTGATGCACTTTAGACATTTTAAAATTCCTTTCTATATTCAGTCTTCATTGATGATGTCTTCGCATAACAGGAACTACAGAGGGCTTGGAGGTCGGTTCTGTATTTACTGCTCTGTATCTTACTCTTCAGAAGCCCCAGATGGCTCAGCAGAATTCTCTCTTGCAGAAAGACCTGCAGGTACTGGGAGATTCACAAGGAGGATGCTGGGACATCCAGGATGCCAAGAAGTGCTAGGATCCAAGATGGCCACCGTGGGGCAGCAGACTGGCACATCTCTTGATGAGCTAGGCAGAGTTGGGCACAGACACTTAGACACAGATACCTTAAGCAGTTCTGGGTGGGTGAAACACCCTGCACCCAGCAGAGATCTCTTCGAACACGTAGAGACCAGTAAGCAGAATGCTGTGACGGCAGATGCCGGATTCCAGGTGCCCCGTGCCCTGCTGTGTGCCAGGCTCCCATAGAGATTGAAGCCCTGTCTTATGGACAAGAAGGTTGAGTGAACCTGACACACTCTAGGTCAGTTTCCCCACTCCCAGCTGTAGGAGAGCCGCTGATCTCATGTGCAAAAAATATTAGGGTTAGGGCACAGTTGGTGGGCAATCAGAGACCAAGTGGAACAGGGAATAAACCTGCCTTCAGACAGCTGCAAAGAGCAAGTCTTCTGCCAGCTGAGGCCAGCTGCCCACTCCCAGGCCAGGAAGCTTGCCTGCAGATTAAACTCTCCTTTGTGCTCACTGACAACCACTGACAGTCAAGCCCACCCCCATTTCAGGAAGGATCATCTGCCAGCCCTGTGCTCCCACAGGGAGGATCATTCTTTGGCAAGGAACTTGCTCTCTTTCAAGTGCTGAGTGCAGACTTGAACTGAGAGGGAGTGACATGTAAGATATTCAAGGTTGTTCCCAGTGGATAGGTATCTGGGCTGGAAACTGCAAACCAGCAGAAAGCATTCTATACCCCCACCTGTTCTCCTTAGAGTACTTGCAAAGGGTCTGAAAACCAACCTAACTATAAAAACAGTAGCAAAAACTATTCATGATAGCCACAAAAAAATTAAATACCTTGGCATCCAACTAACCAGGGAAGTGAAGATCTTTACGATGAAAAATACAGAACACTGCCCAAAGAAAGCAAGTGTGACACAAACAAATGAAAAACTTCCATGCTCATGGATTAGAAGAATCAATATTGTCAAGATGTCCATCCTACCTAAGGCAATCTACAGATTCAATGCAATACCCATCAAATTACCAACATCATTTTTCTCAGACCTGGAAATGACAATAGAGAAATTCATATGGAAACAAACCAAAAAAAAGCACAAATAGTCAAAATGATCCTTAGCAAAAGGAACAAAGCAGGAAGTGTCACACTTCCAGACTTTAAACATTACTACAAGGCTACAATAACCAAAACAGCCTAGTATTGATACAAGAATAGGCAAATAGATCAATGAAACAGAACAGAGAGATTCTGGATGCAAAAACTGGGTCTCTCAGCCAACTCATTTTTGATAAAGCCACCAATAACAACCACTCGGGAAAGAAGATCATATTTAGCAAATGATGCTGGGAAAACTAGCTGACCACATGCAGAAGAATGCAACTGGATCCCTACCTATCACCATATACAAAAATCAACTCAAAATGGATCAAAGACCTAAGCATAAAACCTCAAGCTATAAAAATCCTAGAAGAAAGCAAAGGAAACAACCTACATCTGAGCAGACATCAAAGTCTCAACCAAATTACCAAAAATTAATGCCATAAAAGCTAAGACAGATAAATGGGAACTCATCAAACTGAAAAACTTTTTCGCAACAAAGGAACCCATCAAGAAGGTGTGGAGATAACCCACAGAATGCGGGGGGGGAAATTGCAAATTATGTATCTGGAAAAAGCCTAACATCCAGAATCTATAAGAAACTCTAGTGAAGTGAAAGGGGGGAAAGAAAGAAAGAAAGAAAAAAAAAAACAGCCTCATTAAAAAAGTGGGCAAGGAACATGAACGGACACTTCAAAATAAGATAAGCAAGCAACCAACTGATACAGAAAAAAATGCTCAGCCTAGCTAGTTATCCAGAGAAGTGCAAACTAAAACTACAATGAGATACCACCTAACTCCATTAAGAGTGGCTATCATTAATAAGAAACAACAGATGTGCATGTGGGTGCTGAGTACTGCCAGGGGAGGGTTGAAGGGAACACATAACAAAGAGTACTAGGGCCTATACCATCTTTAGTGAGGGTCAGTTAGAGGCCCAGACTTCACCTTCATGTAGCCTATTTCTGTAGTTAATCCTTTCTTTACCCTACATCTCTATAATAAAATAAACAGTAAAAACAAAACAACAACAACAACAACAAAACAGGTGCTGCTGTGGCTTCAGAGAAAAGGGAACGCTACCATAGTGTTGGTGAGAATGTAAGCTAGTCCAACCTCAATAGAAAACAGTGTGGTGCTTCCTAAAATAACTAAAAACTGCCCTTCCATATGATCCAGCAATCCATCTCTTGGGAACATATCCGAGGGACATAAATCATTCTACCAAGACATCTGCAGGCATGTTTATTGCCACACTATTCACAATAGCAAAAACATGGAACCAACCCAAATGCCCATCAAAAGTGGACTGAATGAAGAAAATGTGATACATACACGATGGAGTATTATGCAGTCATAAAGCCGAGCAAAATCATGGCAGAAACTTGGATGTAGTTGGAGACCATCACCCTAAGTGAACTGTCACAGAAACGAAGAAATGAATACCACACATTCTCACTCATAAGTGGGCCTTGTACACTACTCACCTTAGCACAAGTTTTGGATCCGCAGTTGCTGGGCATTGTTAGGGGAAGGAGGGAGAGAAAGGGGTGCAGGCATGTGACAACACAAAGAGTACCTGGTCCACTACCAGGGGACGCGAAGGCCACCTAAAGTCCAAGCTTCACCTGTATGCAGTCTACTGATGTGAAGGAGACCAGAGCATAAACTGACAAGGTCCTTGTGTTCTTGGCTTGTGTTCAAGGAACCAAGCCTATACTCCCTTATCTCGGAGCAGATGTGATGTGGGGAGCAGACAAGAACTGCCACTCTAGCAGGCCTTGAGTACCTCAAGCTAGTAGGTAACAGTATCGCCTGGAAGCTCTGCATTCTAGCCAAAGGCAGGTGAGGGATGCAGCCTGTTACGTAAAACGTAGTGGGCCTTGAGCACCCCAAGCTCCTAGGCAAGGTCTCACTTGGAAATTCTGCATCCTAGCCAAAGGCAGGCTGTGAGGAATGCAGCCTGCTACACGAAGCAGTGTCTCAGATGCCCACACATTCAGATAAAGCCTTAGCTACAATAAAGCCCTAGGTGCAAAAAGATAAATGCGGAACAACTCGCCTTCTAATAGCAATATAATTCCACTGTGGTTCACTCATCTCCTCTAACCTTGATTTGTTACTTTATAATAAAGCAAAGCGACATGACGTCAATCACACCTGGCCTGGATGCCTGGCCCAAAAGTTGACACTGCTTGTTTTTAGAATAATCCCTTGTACCGTTTTGCCCTAGTTTTGCCCTATATAAGAAGCATGCTAAATAATAAACGGGCTCTCACCTATTGAGGAGAGACCTCCCAATCCCACTGTCTCTTGTCTTTCTTTCTCATTCCCTCCCCCCAACTCAGGCACTGCTCTGTGGAGGCTGGACCTCCGCACTTATGTAGCAAATCATCGCTTGTACCCCACAACTCTATAATGAATGAATAAATAAATAGATAGGCAGATAGATTAATAAACAAAAAACATTTTTTTAAAGAACAGGAACCGTAAAGTAGATTTCATTTTACTATGGTGGGAAGTTGCCTTAGTCTCTATGGGCTGGGATCACAAAATACCTTAGACCAGGTAATGTATAAATAATATAGGTTTATTACTCAGTTCTGGAGGCTGGAAAGTCTAAAATCAAAGGTTCCAGCAGATTCTGTGTCCTGGTGTGAGGCCAGTTTTACATACTTCACCTTCTTGGCATGTCCTGATGTGGCCGGAGAGACAAGGAAACTCTCTGGAGCCTCTTGTACAAGGGTGCTAAGCCCATTCGTGATGGTAGACCCCTCACAGATGAACAGATGACTGTTTTTTAAACAGTCTAAAGGCTGTCCCATTGGATATTATGTGTCAACATGTGACTTGAAATAAGGAGGCATCCACATTTCAATCTTAGCAGATGTAAAGGACAAGATATTTAGGGAATGACCCAATGTTAGGGGGGAAATTTAATTTTTTTTTTTTTTACACCAATGAAATGACTATTTAAATAGAAAATCATCCTATTTATGTGAGAACAAGATTTAAGTTGGTGCATATGATACAATTATGCGCTGTGGTTTCAGGGTGAGAGTCTTGTCTGTATTGAAAGTCAGATAAAGTTACACATGTTGTTGTAGTTTAATATATACAATAAACAAATAATAGAATATGCTCTTATTTCATGAAGAGGCTCTTGGTGACGTTCCATAAGTTATTTGTATGTTTTCAGTTTTTGCCACCTCATCTGGTGTATGGAGGGCCAATGAGTCTAATATTTTTAGGCTGCTGAAAGTGAATGAATAAATGGATGGTTTCTGAGCAAGTCTATGCATGTGAATCTTAAAAATCTGAGGAATTAAACACTCCATGAAAAAGATACCTGCACACGTATGTTTATCGCAGCATTGTTCACAATAGCAGGATCATGGAACTAACCGTGCTGTCCATCAAAAGAGGACTGGATTTTAAAAATGTGGTACATATACACAATGGAATATTATGCAACCATAAAAAAGAGCAAAATCATGAATTTCGCAGCAACCTGGATTGAATTCAAGTCTATAATACTGAGAGATCTTTCACAGAAACAAATAACTGAGTATCACTTATGAGTGAGAATTCATAAGTGAACCTTGAACAACTACTGTAATACTATTCAAAAAGGATTAACAGTGGCAAGAAACTAAAGGGGGGGCAGGGAGGGGCAGGGAGGTGGGATTAACAGTAGCCAATATCTTTCTGGGGAAGGGGGAACATACCTCATCAACAAGGGTACCTGCACAATGAATATTTGTATATCTAACCCTGAACTGTACCCCACAATTTTAAAATAAAAAAAATATAATTACAAAAAAATCTGAGGAATTTTCAAACTGTGTTTTCTGTGGCTTTTACTTCATATGATAGGGATATCTGATCTCTTCTATTTGGTGACCAGAACTTTTCTGGGAATTTTCTACTAAGTTGCTGAACCTAATCTACATTTCAGAGACGATTTCAGCAAAACATCATCCTCATAGCACTTGACAATCTTCTTATGGTCCCAGACGGTGGACAAATCACACTAATAGCCACAAACTGATCTTCCCAGAGGAGCCATTTGACAGGGCCATCTGAAACATCCTACTTTTAATCTATTTTGAAAATCAAAGGCCCGACCATCTCTGAATTTTTCTAAAGTCATCGATCTACTTTATGTTTCCTGTGACATGTAGCCTAATCTAGTTTGGAGGTGAAAGATACAGTTAAGAAGGCAAAATAAAGAAAATAATTTTGAGATCCAGCCCTTTCAGTTTAAAGGGCTATTCACCACTGTAAAGGATACAACAACAACAACAAAAATGTTTCTTTTGCCTTTGCAACGTATCTAGGTTGCTAACAGAGTTGTTGGATGCAAGGTAATATAGCTCTCTGGTTTTCTGTTCATAGCAGTTTTGCATTTTTTTTTCTTTTTTCTGAAAAGTGTTTTCAACAAAACTTCTTCAGTGAGGGAAATTTCCATGATATGTGTGTGTGTGTGCGCGCGCGCACGCGCGCGCGCGTGTGTGTGTGTTTCAATTAACTACTTAACATTTTTATTTAGTATAAAAGATATTTTATAGTGTGTTCTTATCAAAGTCACATAAGTTTATTCTCCATATTTGAATTTTAAAAATCAGAGAACTTAAAAAAAAAACTCAAGGCTACAAAGAAAACCATTCCTCTGGCTTCTCACTTTCCCCTGTGATGTTTGAAATTGTAATTCAACATTTCAGTCAAGACTTTCTAAAACCACTGTCTCCATATCCCTTGGCAGCAAACTCACTACATTCCAAGTCTGCCTAGCATATTTCATCTTTGAGCAATTCAGGATTTTGGAAAGTTCTTTTTCTACTGAACAGAAACATCTTCAATTTTAACTTGTACATGTCAGTCTTGCTACTATTTTCGGGGAAAACAAAAAACAGGTCTGAAACTATTTTTCTTGTGACTTTCCCCTCTCCAAATTCTTTGCATATTTGATATTTGCAATCATGCACCCTGTGAATAGCTTTCACAAACCCAGTCAATTTTAAAACAATCTACAAAAGTTAGAGTTTTTCATTTTCTCACCATGATCTCTTCCATATATTCCAGGATCTTCAGACTGTACTCTATTCCAGCACAATATAAATAGTGTTGTTTGAAGTGGAGCGTAAGAAAGTTTATACTGTTCTTTCTGTTTTCACAGAGCATTTCTATACTTTCCCTTCCTCCCACAGGTATTAGAGAAGGGGATCGATGAATCCTTCTAGTTCTCTCACCATTCATGTATTGACTCCTTCTTAAAGAAGCATTAATACGGTCAAAGAGGAATTGTACCAAACTGTTGCAATAGGGGCCAATATTTTTGCAACCAGAAAGAGAAATTGAACTCCAAAGAAACAAAAGACAGAAAAGTTTTTAGTAACTCGAATGACCTGGTGGAAAAGTACTCCGGGACATTAGACTGAAGGTTATTCAATGTGTTCATACCTTCTTTATTTGCTCACTGGAATTTATCAAAGTTGGGCTCTTATCTACCCTCCAACAGACACTGGGTGACGTGGTCTGTAACCTTCTGGACAATTACATGCCAAAGGCATGGCTTCCATGTCTTTGAGAAGGAAATGCCTGGGTTGTCTAAAGTAAACACTTATTGGCCTATAGTCAGGCAGAAACCTGTCTACAATTTAGTTAAGCTGAGGAGAACATTAGGGTGACTTCACCAATATCTACTTTTGATTATTGAAAAACCGTAATTAACTGGATGTATTGAATAGTGCAAAGAGATTATATTATGTGAAGAAGGAACTAACTGGCTCTCGCTTTCTCTCTATTGCATTTTCCTTGAGGCCAAGAAACATTCTAAGTTAAGCATTATGTCAAGTTGCTGGATAAATGTGCAGCAATAATTCTCTAAAAGTTTCTAACTAATTAAGGTGGGTAGAAACATTTTGACTTTGCAGAAAGTAGATGGAAGCTCCTCTTGGACTTCAAGTAATAATGTTATTTTGCAATTGACCTTATCTAAGATCTCTGTACTTTGGCAGTTATCAAACTTCACCTTTAAACAGCCAATTATGTATTAATATTCTTCTTCCTATGTTTATCCTATGAACTTTTTTTCTTAGATTGAACTGAGAGAGAAATAATGTTGCGACCCCAAAAGTGAGCAAAAACTCCAGATAAACTCCAATAATTTGGAAGAAACTGCTGGCAAGAGAAAAGATGCCCTTCATGGGCACCAGGCATTGAACAGAGTAGGGTTGTAATATGAAACACTTGTAAAAACTGGCACAGAATATACTATAGACTGACTAAAACTAAGATAATTTTTAAAATGGAGAGAGAGAAAGAGAGAAGGAAGGTAAGAAAGGAAAGGAAAGGAAAGGAAAGGAAAGGAAAGGAAAGGAAAGGAAAGGAAAGGAAAGGAAAGGAAAGGAAAAGAAAAGAAGAAACATAAGCCCAAAACATTGAGTTAGAGGTCCAAACTGCTACATGGCAAGCCACTATCATGCAGAAGAAAATGACAAGGTTAGTTTATCTAACCCTCAGCTGGCATACCACTTACAGGGCAAGGAAGCTAAAACTCCAAACAAGAATCAGGCAGCTAAATCAACACTTGACTTTGGTAAAACCTAATTGGCATTCTGTAGACAACCACTTCCTCCCGCATCATGATATGAGCCAATCAACAAGAAACGTTAAAAGAGCTATGATCTCATTTAAAGTATGGAGTCCAGCATTGATCCTTATAATTTATAGTTGTAAATATCGTGGGTTGGATAATTTATTTCTATGGATATAGCCGGAGGAAGGAGTGATTGTACTTTTCTGCATCCAACCTAATGAAGTAACGAAGTTAATAAATCCTAGGTATTTCATTTTAAATGTGAAAATCTAGGTCTCAACTTAGAGTACCATAAAATGTCAGAGTCAGAAAGTGCCTTAGAGTCGGTCTATTAAAACCAACTTATTTTAGAGATGATTAAATGTCCAGGATAATTAAAATCCAAGTGTGGACTAGCCGTTTAAAAGTCTCACTAGACACAATAAGCACAGTTGGAGCTTTGATGATTATTGACTAGAGTTAGCATTTCCTTAATACACTCAAAGAAAACAAATCAAAGGACTGCAGTGAACATTTTTTTTCTAAGCCAAGGAAACCGGAGAATATGCCTGTGGGATCTTTAATGAATATATCTCCTTCACTTTGTACTCATTAAATCGCGGAGGTGGGTAGTGACCTTTTATTGAAGAGCCTGCTACTTATATGAGGAAGTTCAAAATCAGCATAATGCCCAAGCTTTGGTACAAAATGTTCTGATTGAGACAAAACAAAACAAAAAAGGGGAAAAGTAGGTAAAGTGACAGATTAATATGGCAGATGCACATCAAAAGGCTCTTTAAGTTTAAATTATTCAAACAGTGAAACACAATTTTCAATTGAAAACCATTTGCTGTAACTGAGATACCACTGTGCTCTAAAATAAGATTCTGAGCAGATTTGAATATTATTGGTGACTCTTTCCCATTTCTTTTGCATATACATAATACATTTGAATTAATATTTGAATAATGGGTGCTTTTCTGTAGTAACCTACCTGTCAAAGCTGTGACGTTAGAAATGGAAATTATTTACTATGGGAATTTAGTCTTGGATTGATTTATGTTAAGAAATTTAATAGAAATGGCATCAGATTTTGAGTGAGGAAATTCTAGTGCAAGTCATAGACACTTTATTTTTTGTTTGACGAAGGTTAGGATAGAAACATCTATTATGTTTTCTCCTAAGTTTTTCTAACATAATAACTAAAATTAATGTCTACATAAATTCTGTAAAAATTGTAAGTTATTATTCAAACATTATCTACTATTTGCAACATTCACTACTCAGAATTAAAGATAAAATATTAAGATATTGCTCCTCTTTTTAAGAAACTTAGAGTTAATATTGGTGACAGTTAATTATAATATGATGTAGTACCGAGAAGGAACAATTAAATGAAGTTTTAAGGGTCTAGAAAGTATGCTGTAATTGACTGTTGCATTTGGAAACAACGTGTATGAAGATATTAGCTAGACAAAAAGTGAGAAAACATTTTGTGGATAAGGATAATAAAAGTGAGGACAAGCCAGAGTTGAGTTGAAAAGTGAAAACAAAAGGATAGTCTCTTCTTCTTCTTTTTTTTTTTTTGAGTTGGAATCACACTCTGTCACCCAGACTGGAGTGCAGGGGCACGCTCAGGCCACCCCAGTATCAACCTGCTGGGCTCCAGTGATCCTTCCAACTCAGCCTTCCAAGTAGCTGGAATTACAGGTGTGCGCTACCATGCATGGCAAATTTTTAATTTATTGTGGAGACAAGGTCTCACCAAGTTACCCAGACTCGAACCCACGGGTTCAGGCAATCCACTCTCCTTGACCTGGCCCAAATGGACCATTTCTATGTCAACTGAGGAACTTGCATTTCATTCTGAATGGTATAAGGCACCGAAATGTTTTAAATGAGGTGTTTGGTAACTAGGTTTACATTTTTGAAAGTTGATTCTGGTGAATTGCTCACAGCAAAGATGCAGGACAAGTAGACTCATGGGAAAATATCACAGTAATTTTGTAAAGGGACGTTGCTGAATTATCGGCAGAAAAAATGGAAACAGGGAAATTTGAGAATGAACAAAGCTAGAGAGTTGACAGCATTTTTAAGCTACTCAGATGTGAATCCAAGAGAGAGAGGAAAATGCCAGTGATATCTGAGAACTGTGATTTTTTTCAAGATCGGGGATTATTGAAGACATACAAAATTTAGGAGATGGAGGAGATTTATTCAGTCAAAACTGCCTGTGAAATATTCTGGCAGACTGTGGAAAAATGAAGTTTTCAAATATCTACCCTTAGTAATAAGTTTGAACATCTACTAGGAATAGCTAATGCACTAATCACTCTTGAGATTTTATTTTTCACTGGTATCCATTGCGTAAGGTTGTATTTTCTATTTGTGGGATATGCTCAAGAGAGTAGCCTCAATGAGAAAAGGTGGCGTTATTGTACTCTGTACTTGAGGTCTGCATTATTGCAACAAAAGAATGAGAAGGTTGTAGATGCGGTGACCATGGACTTTTGCCAGGGTGGAAAAGAAGGTGATGAAAGAACTGGGCAGCTGGGTTGAGACAAAATGGCACATCAGTAGCCAAGAAGTCTAGTTGAGCCCAAAGGATATGTTCAGTAGAAAAACATATGCCTTGAGGAAACACTTGTACATTTTCATAAGTGTTATGAACAAGGCTGAGACAGAGAAACTTGGGATTGTGAAGACACAACAAGATTGGCATTTCTCCTCTCTAATCCGTATAACACTAGTTATGTAGTTTGCTATTAAGCATAATGAAAAAATTAATGTGTTTTGTAGTTGTAGCCTAAATAATGTTGAGTTTTTTTTAAGCATCACTCTTTCAGATTTTTTTTTTTTTGACCTTTAGCATTTGATGTTTTAGTATGAGTTTCCAAAACTATTTGACCACCATATCCATTTTAGCTGAGTACAATGGTGATAATTGTCCATGGAACTCAGTTTGAGAAGTGGATCATGGAGATCAGGTCACGGTGTGATGCCTGGCATAATTTATACTCAAAAATTGCTACTTGTAAAATAAGTAGCACATTTTGATATGACCCCTTTCTACATAACCCTACGATCCGGTCATGCAGGCAATACTAGACAATTGACTGTTCCAGAAGTTGTCATGTTTTCATTTCCTCATCTGTCACAGAACTTAAAACAGTGGCTTCTGGTGCAATTTGGCTAAACTGGTGAAGGAAGCACAAGTGGAGTGCAGAACTATCCATTAGATATAGTCTTGGTATTTTGAAGCAGAAGGAAATAACCCACATTAGGTCTTTAAAAGTTGTTAAATGTTAAACAATAAATGTCCAGTTAATATCTATGTGTATAAATCAAGGCACTGTAAAGGACCGGGTTCACTGACACTCTGGGTTTAATATATTCCAAAGTGGCTCTGAGATGGGTGACAGTTTTCCCTTGTTCCTGATAGCCTCTCTCTCTCAATCTTCAATCACCAAAATAAAATAACACCATTACTCACACCTACAAGTTACCTTCTAAAAGTCTCTTCAGTTGGTTTTCACCTCCCAGTGACAGTAGTTAAAATTAGAAAGATACTCATGCATCCAGAAATTATTCAATGGCCTTCTCTTTGATCTCCTTGCTTCTAACAGTTCTGCTTTCCAATCTTCTCTCCACAGCAGAGAGAGATATGTTAAGAATAAACATCTTCTGGCCGGGCATGGTGGCTCAAGCCTGTAATCCCAGCACTTTGGGAGGCCAAGATGAGAGGATTGCCTGAGCCCGTAGGTTCAAGACCAGCCTGGGCAACATGGTGAGACCTCATCTCTACAATAAATAAAAAAATTATGTGGACGTGGTAGTACAAGCCTGTAGTGCTGACTACTTGGAAGGCTGAGGCAGAAAGATCGCTGGAGCTCAGCAGGTCAACACTGGGTGGCCGTGAGCGTCCAGTCTGGGCGACAGAGTGAGACTCCAACTCAAAAAAAGAAAAAAGAATGTACATCTTCTTATTTAAAGACTTTTTAAGGTTTCAATCTGTTATTAGGATATAGACTCACATTATTAACATGTTGTACACAGACATGACTAGTCAACTCTAATGATACTTCATTTCCAACAAGTGTACCCTTCATGTAGACCTCCAGATAGGATTACACTAAGCTCCTTGAATGGACCATCTCCTCATTATTCCTGTCTCCTTTATGTGTTATTATTTCTTCTAATTAAAGTCTTCCTCATCTCTTCTCACTTAATGAACTCTTACTAATTCTCTAGATTTTTGCAGAAATTATACTTCATCAGTAAAGTGATCTCTAATTTTCTTATATAAGATCCTTCTGTTAAAAGAGCTCAGAGCATAACATAATTATAATTTCTAACTCTTATTGCTATATGCAACAAATATTTTATATTCTTCCTCACCTATATCATGGCAATTATTTGAGGACAGGTGCCACGTCTATTTTATACTCTTACACCCCTAGGGTAAAAGTCTTATGCAATGTTGTAGTTTCTCTGTAATTGATTGCATAATGCCTGGTTAATAAATGAATGACTACATCAGTGCTGAAATGAGTAAGTTAAATATTGGAGCTGGTGACAGTGTCACAAAGAGATTGGCCTACCGGCCCTAAACTCTCTTTCAGTGTATTGTTACTGCATATTGAAAAGGGTAGGAAAATGTCTTGTCATTCAGCCTAAGCAGGAAAATGAGCTCAAGAAAAAAGACTTTTGGGAAGGTGGTCCTTGACAATGGGCAAATAAGAAATAAATGTAGCAGATTAATTTCTGTTACTGATTTCTGGCACTCCTCAAGCAGTGCCTCTGTGTGGTGTGTCAAGTTCATTGAAAGTGATTGAGAAGGGTTTGCCATGGCTCCTTAGCAGTTGGTCAACATTTTTTTTGCCCACTAAATTAATTTACTAAGCCATTTGAAGATAGAATGAAAAAAAAGAACAGTTGCCAGTTTGTTAATATTGTTCATAATCCATTTTTTTTCTACATCACTATCCAAAACAGTGGATAGTGTGGTATGTATGCACGTATGCGTGCGTGTGTTGAAATGTGAGGAGGAATTATTTAGGATCATATAATGCTTAAAATTAACTTTGCATAAAGAAAGTTTGTGTATGTGTGGATTTCTAAAATAGAAGAATATGTGCTCTATTCTTGAATCTGTTATCTAGCTTCCAGGTTAAAATAAATTTTCTCAATTTTCTTCATGTAAAGAAACATATAATCGTATATCTATGATTTCTATGTCCCATCTTCCTTTTTTTAATTAAAAATATACTGATATTCAGAGTACATTAGATAATTGAATGTTTTCTTCAATTATGTGTCAGTCCTGAAAAGTAATTATAATAGTACCACATGGCACTTATTAACTGTAATCCTATTAAGTCCTTACAACATCTCAGTGTGTTGCTATTCCTTAATATATTCCTATCTTATGGAAGAAGAGAGTGAGACTTGAAAGCTATATAACTTGTTAGGAGCACATAACTAGTAAGTCAGGGAAATGAAGATGGAACCTGTGATTTCAACCTTCTCTCCTGAATAATATGAGAACTGAAGTTCAGATATTTACCCAAAACATTCTCACTTTCAGTTAACATTTATATATTGATTACTTTGTGCCAAAACTGTGCTAACTAAACAACACGAATAAAAATTCCTTCTTCCAAGCAGTTCATGATCGAATAGGAAAAAAAAAAAGTAATGAGATTATAATGAATAGTAGTTGCTATTAAATATATCGATATATGATATCCTGAGGGCACGAGGTCCAACAAAGAGATCTGGAAAATGCTTTATCACAGAGTTCATACAGAAGTAGGAGAAGAAATTACTCAATTTAGAAGAATGGATCTTATAAGGCAAAGGAAACAGAGAGAGAGAGAGAGAGAGAGAAACCATATGGTAAGCTGAAGAATTAGAGTAGTTCATTTAGGCTACAGTGCAAATTGCAATTTAGGAAGTAAGGTAGAAAATAAACATCAAATCCAAAATTGCGTTGCAATATATGCAAATGATTTGGGGCGTTTCCATGAGGACATTGGCAGTCTTAATATCTTTAAATATTTAGCCATCATTTTGTGCAGGGGGCCAGCCCCTGCAAGTTTTGGGGAGTCCCTTGGAAGATGTGGTGGCGTCGGCGAATCTGTAGGGATAGATATTAAAAAGAAAGAAAGATGGAAGGATAGATATAAAGAGGAAGAAAGAGAAAGAAAGAAAGTGGGCAACTGTTCAGTGAAATGAGCAGAAGCTGTTTATTGAAAGTTACAGCAGGTATTTATCCCCAAATTTTACACAGGCAGTCTCACAAGTCTTTCACGTGAACACAAAGCCAGGTGCGGGGGGGGCCATCCCCCACC
>NW_007247836.1:328812-417760 GCF_000164805.1 Carlito syrichta
CCAATTTTTAATTCTAATATATAAAGTTGATTAGCAGCAGCAAAGCTTCTAAAACCTAAATGTAAATTGTAAATGTACTAAGGCAAAAACTTCGATAGTAGAAAGTGGAGACGATGAAAATTCTTAAAGTTAACTATATTCTTATTAAACCTAAAATATTATGATTGATTATGTATGAACTAACATGATTTGTAGAATGACCTATTCTACAATACCTTCTATGAATAAAATAAATTCAATTTCTATAATAGGTAGAAAAGAGACCTTACACTAACTGTAGCTAAAGCCGGCCCAAAAGAATGCAGCCCAGTCCAAAGTACATGCTGGGCTCTCAGGAATGTGGCCCAGCCCAAACTCTGTGCTGGGCCACTCTCGAAAATCATCTTCACCATTGAAAAGCTGCAAACAGCTCTCCCTAAGTATATACTAATTCTATAAATATTCTTTTAAATCTTATAAAGAAGCTTGTACTGTATAAAAGGCTCCCAAATGTGACCTGAATTTGAATTATATCTAATACCTAGGCCGAAACCGCAGTTTATGGGAAACAGGAACAATGGGTTTCTAGAGTCAGCTATGCCTGTCACAGTCACAGAGTCTTCAGCTTAGGCCAGCAGAGTTCCTTTAGGTTGTTCTTGTGCTGCATGGCAAAAGGGGGAGGAAAATGGGGTCTACGGCTCTCGAACACGTCCTAGCGGTCTCGAGGTCCACGGCCCTCCCTGATCCCTAACGCTCAGTGGGCCTCCGTGGCCGGCTCCCAACAATTTTGAACAAATACATTTTTTTATTTTAGAAGTTCTCTTTCTAGGCCATGAGTATGAATAATGGAACAAGGAAACCTTAGCATCCTCTCTTGTGAGAAATTATTGAGATTTTTTGGCAACTCAAGGCCATGACAGTATGAAGAACAGAAGTCAGTTCTGAAAGCTCATTAAAAAAACTCAGTCAATATGATTAAAGGCAATGGATGAGCGAGTCGTTCTGGGGATGAAAATGCCCAGAATTAAACAGATATCACCATTTCATGATCTTGTCAACCAATTGAAAGCTGAGGATACTTTTGGTGTCAACATCTTGGTGAGCCTACCCAAATATCCTTGCAGTGTTTCTTCAGGAAGTTTTTGTTCATAAAATGATTTTGTATTTTTCTTATTTTTTGCAATATTTAGATAAATCTTTGCAGAAAGAATCTCTTATGTATCGCCTATGTAGAGAAACTAGGATTCATGCATATTCACCACTTCTAACCCAATTATCCTTTTCCAGAAACATATAAAATCATTTGATGGTGTCTGTTTTGCCACCTCCATGTTTCATCAGTATCTTGCTATCTCCACAATGGTCAGGAGAAAAACACAATTCTCTGTCAGTGGTGGCTTGATTTCCATTTCCCACAGAGCTCGAGATTTAATAGAGAAGCCTTCATTATTTTGTTAAACATAATGCAGCACAGGGAGATTTTCAGGTTCCTCCAGGAGTTGCAAACCGAAGCAAGTTGGAGTGAATTTATTTCTGAGGTTTGACACTTCTTCAATGTTAATATATTTTCAGTCTATTTTGTGATACATTAGCACATGCTCAGAATGTCAACCACCCCTTTATTGTGGACCACAGATTTAGGTTAAGTTAGTATTGCCAAGTGTTTGCTAAAGAGTAAGTGCCTTCTACTCTGCCAATTTCATCGATTTAGGTTTTATTTGATTTAACTGTACATTAGAGAAATCAAGTGCTTAGGATGACATTGTATATGAATCAGAATAAATTCACAGCAAGTTCTATTCAGCGATTTTTCTAAGACTATACACTATGTCTAAAATCGACAATGCCAGTTATTTGTACGTATAGGTGTACAATTTTCTTTGCATTAATAATTGGGATATTAATTTTAATATGTGGTGGGTGATATATTACACTTTTAAAAATTTGAGTGCCTCTAAAAATAACTAAAATGATTTCCAAATACTTGCAGCACCTGGCTTCATGAAGTGACAATCTCCAAATACAGGGATTATTTTCCAGATTTGAGGCAGGAAATATATTTTAACTAGCCCAAATACTACTCAGTCCTTATCTACTGTGACGGTACTGTCTGTAATAGAATTAATGATCTGAGAGCCCACAGAAAGAGCGAGAGAAACAGTGGAGTTCTCTGGTGACACTTAGGACATAATAATAGGCACCTAATTGGAATTTAAACATTTTTTGTAGAATTTTTTCCCATGTGTGTATGTAAAATTATAGAATTTTTTCCCATGTGTGTATGTAAAGTTAAACATAATGTTATGTTCACATTTTTAATCATTCCAAAATTTATATAATTAGCTATGTAAATACTAGAAAAAAACTATATTTTCAGAAACAGTTGAAAATAAACTTTCCACATTAGTTGGGTGCAGTAGTTGATGTCTACAATACTAGTACTTTGGGAGACTGAGGTGGGAGGATTGCTCCAGCCCAGGAGTTCAAGACCAGCCTTGATAACATATTGAGATCTCATCGCTACAAAAAATCAAACAAATTATATGGGTGTGGTGATATGTGCCTGTAGTTTCAACTACTCAAGAGGCTGAGGTGAATGGGTTGCTTGAGCCAAAGAGTTTGAGCCTGTGATAAGACGCCATGACCATGAAATTGCACTCCAGCTTGGACAACAGAGTGAGACCTCACCTCTAAAAAACAAAAAACACAGTTAACTTATCACTAGAACGTGGAGCACAATTGTAAAAATTACAATTAAATTATATTTAACTCTATATGCTTAGGATTTTTTAAGTAGGTGTCAAGATTACACTCTCATATTAATTTTTAAGTGCATAAAACAACACATTTTTGTAGCTTTCTGTAAGTTGTTAATTTAATGATTTATGTGGATTCATCAATTATTGATAACATACTAGATTTTGTGCTAGCCACAGATATTTAATATTTGAGACTTATCAAGGTGAAATAAGACATATCTTTTGATCATTGTAACTGAAAATTGGTTAAATTGCTTCCTGTGAAAATAACTCTGTTCCCTCAGACTTATACATTAAGTCATTATTTATGCTGGAGAGGAGAATAAAAGTTTTTGATTACAGTGAAGCCAGCCATCTTGAATGAATAGCCAAGCAACCCATATATGCCTAAGTAGAGTAACGGAAGTAGTAAAAAGCAAAATTTGGTCAAATCAGAAATATACTTAAAGTGTATAAACATTTATCTGTATATGTGCGTATGTAGGTGTCTACATGTCTTAGAACTAAAAATGAAAGCAATGAAAGGTACAGATACAGTTTAAGACAGTGTTTTCATCTGAACGGAGACAAAATACGTTAGAGACAGACCCATTATTAGATTCACTATTATTTGTAATGAGCTAATTTGTAATTTGAGCAGTGGCTCACCGGATGTCATTATATTATTAAATAAATACCCATCTAAAAATTAAAAAGGGAAGCTTCCTATTTTCAGCTCAGAGAAATATAAAGACATTGAAAGGCCAGTGTTCTCACCCTTAAAACATTGAAGAAGCTGGATAGACTTCAAATTAATGACTTTCTTGAGTGCATCAAATAACTGATTTCTTATGACATTCACCTAACCCACAATGTGGGGAGACCAAGAACCACATAAAGAGAATTGGCAGGAGCACATACTTACCTTGGGTAGGTGCCACTGGGCATGAGATAAGTCAATAAGAAGAAATCAGCTGAAATGCTTTACCTTGCTGTTAAAAGCCAGGTGAGAGCCAGTGTGGAAAGCAAATCCTTTAGGGGGTTGCAGATTTAGGGAAGATGTACACCTCTCATGGGCTATTTTCTCCATGATCCTCACCAGGCACTCACAGGGAAGATTGGAAATAATCCTGAGAAGTCCTCCCTCCGGAGAGGAGCTACAGAAAGGAAAGAGTTAAAACGTTCGAAACTTTGCCTAGAAGCATCTCACCTTTCTCCTTAATGGAATAAAATTATTACTCTTCAGATAAAAAGACAACAAATAGTGTCACCTAAAAGGACTGGGTAGCCCACAGAAACTAGGGGAGGGAAACAAAAAAACATATCTGGTCCAAGCAGAATGGCACAGGTAAGTAACAAACTCACCATTACAAATGAAGAAGGGGCCTGAGTAATTGTGAAGACCCCATTCATGAGGCTTTTGGGCACAGTGCCTCATAAGACTGAAGCTAAATCAGAACCTTGGAAGTTATTTCCCCACACTGATCTCTACTTCCAGAATAGCGAGAATCGGATATGTATAACTAAGAAATACAGCCGAGAGAGCATAGGGAGACATATCCTTGTGAAGTACCAAGAAAATAGAAATATAATGGACAAGGGCATACCCACACGAATATGTCCAGCCAGAGATGCCGCTTTGTGCTCTCAGGTCTGAGACTCCCCTTCCCATTGTTAGATACTGAGGACCCAGTCTGGGAAATCCCTTCTTTGTCACAAACAGCAGCATCGGGAACACTAGGAGACCCCAACTGCACCAAGTAACTCAAACACATCAACTCATACTTCAAAGACTCTGAAAATTAAACTGCCATTGAAACCATAGGCTGCACATGTAGGCCAGACCTTCATTCTAAAGCTACATAAGGTGAGTGCCCACTAAAATAAAATATTTAAATATGACTCGGTTTCTCTGAATAGCCAAGACATCTAGGATACAGTAGAAAATTACTCCACACAGAAAGAAACAAAAAAGATAACGACCTGAATGAGAAGATAATCAACTAACACCACCACTAATATGAAGCAGATGGTAGAGTTATCTGAACAGGATTTATAGCAGTCATAAAAATGCTTCAAAAAGCAATTACAATTATTTTGAAAAAGAGAAAATATTAAAAGACAAAAAAAGTGTAAAAAACAATCAAATGGAAAAATTGATAAATGAGACTTTATTGAAGTGGATTGAAGGATGTTCCCCAAGAAAGATAGGTTCACCTCCTTGAACCTATTAATGTGACGTTGTTTACAGAGATGGTATTTGCAGATGTAATTAAGCTAAGCATACAGAGATGAGATCGACTTGAATTATTCAGACAGACCTAAATCCAGGGACAAGAGTCCTTAAAAGAGACATACGAAGGAGAGACACACAGAGAAAGAGGAAAAGGCTATGTGGAGAGAGATGCTGAGATTGAAGTCATGCGCTATAACCCAAAGAAAGCCTAGAGCCACCAGAAGCTTGAAAAGGCAAAGATGAATTATCCCTAGAAGTGTGCACAATGTGGGTAGCCCTGCCAGCACCTTAATTTTGGACTTTTCACAGTACTGTGAAAAAAATAAACATCTATTGTTTTAAGTCATCAAGTGTTTGATAATTTACCATGGCATCCCTAGGTAATCAATACATTTATCAAAAAATGAACATTCAAATATACCAAACAATTGTGCTCTACAAATATCTTGTTGAGAGGATGTGAAAACAAGCTACAGACTGGAGAAAAATATTTTCTCATCACATATCTGAAAAAGAATTAGTATCTATAGTATATAAAGGATTCTTATATCAGTAAAAAAAAAAAAAGCAAACAAGGCAATAACAAATGAACGAAAGACATGACCATACATTTAAATGAAGAGAACATAATAATAGCAAATAATCACATGAAAAGATTTTTCAACATTATTGACTATCAGATAATTACATTTTAAAATCACAAAGAAATATCACTCCACATCCATCAGCATGACTAAAATTAAAAAAAAAAAATAAAGACTACTAAATGCTGGAGAGGATGTGAAAAAACTTGATCGTTCATATGTTGCTAGTAGAAATGAACTAGAACAGCTACTCTGAACCATTGGTAGTTTCTTATAAAACTAAACATGCAATTATCATATAACCAAGCAGTTGCATTTATAGGTGCTTATCTAAGAAAATTGTAAACTTTGTGCACACCAAACCTTAACACAAATATTCATGGCAACTTTATGTGAAACAGTCACAAACTGGAAAACTGTCCAGGTGACCTCCAAAAGCTGAATGTTAAAAAAAATTGTGGCAAACACACAATGAAATATTATTCAGCAAAAAAGGGAAATGAAGAATCAATAAAAAGAAAGCAGATAAATCTTCAGGAAATTATGTTGTTAGAGAAGCCAGTATTCAAAGTTTGCATATTGTGTGGTTTCATGAAAATATCTTTTGAGATGACAAAATTGTAGAAATGGAGAAAAGATTTGTGGTTTCTAGGTTTTAGGGAAGTGGAGTGGCAAAGAGGGAGTTGAGAGTGATTATAACATGTCAGTACTTTAACTCAGATCATAAAAAAGAAACCTACACATGATAAAATTATTTAGAACTAAATGCACACATGCTCACAGAAATAGAAACACACACACAACTTAGTACAAAAAAAGCCTGATGAATTTAAAATAAAACTGATAGACTATATCAATTCCAGTATCTTTTTATAAAGTTTCATCACTGGACTTTATAAAATTTCATCACTTGGTAAAATTATATAGAGTTTACAAAGGATGTCCCTATTTTATTTTTTTAAATTGTATGCAAATTTATACTTGTTTTAATTAAACATTAATTTCAAAATGGGTAAAAGCTATGGAAATAATTCAAAAAAAAGAAAAAAGGTGTAGCTTTAAAAATATGCCTGAGATCACTGGAAATTAAAAAAATACAATTATCATTGGAAATAAAAAAAATATAAATTAGAGCCTTGGTGCTATAACACTACGTAAGTCCTACAATGACGAGAATTATGAAACCAGTCTGACAAAACCAACTTTTATTGAGGACATGGGACAGTCATTATAGCGTTGGAGGAGATGTAAAATATCATAACTTTTAAAAAATGATTTGTCATTTTCTTATCAATTAAACAAGTATTTCTTAACCGTGGGCTAGTTCTTCCCTAGAAACATTTGGTAATATCCAGAACTGTTTTTGGTTGTCACCACTGGATGTAGGTGCGACTAATGTCAGGCTGGATAGAGACCAGGATGCTGCTTAAATGTCAGGCACAATCTACCTCAACAAAAAATTATCTAGTCCAAAATGGCAATAGCATTAAGGGTAAAAACCCCAAATTAAAAATAAACCTAACATATAACCCAGCAATTCTGCCCCTAGATATAGACACCCCCCAAATAAAATCATATTTCCATACAAGATTTGCACACAAATTCTCATACCAGCTTTATTCATAATAACTTGAAAATATGAAATAACCCATATGTCCTTCATTAGAGTCATGGCAAATTGTGGCATATTCATAGAAAAAAATCACACCAAGATGAAATAAATCACTGATACATAAACAATGTGAATAAATCTCAAAAATCTTATGATGAAAGAAGTCAGACACAAAAATACCTACTCTAAATCTCATTTTTATGACATTGTAGGACAGGTTAAATAAAGTCATCTATAGTTATATAATTCAGTAGATGTTTTATATCAAATGTAAGGGAAATTGACCACAGATTTGCTTGAAGAAAATTTGGGGGACTGATTTCAGACCACTGCCATAAAGTGAATATTTCAAAAAGCAAGTGACATGATTTTTTTTTTGGTGTCCCAGTTCATATAAAAGTTGTTTGCACTATCTTATTGTCTATAAAGTGTGCATTAGCATTATGTTAAAAAGCAAATTACATACCTTAATTTAAAAATACTTCATTGCTAAAATATTCCAATGATCATCTGAGCCTTTAGCAATTTTAATGTCATTGCTGGTAGGAAGTCTTTGCCTCTAATGTTGATGGCTGCTGACTAATGGGGGTGGTGATTGCTGAAGGTTGGTTGGGGGTGGCTGTGGCAATTTCTGAAAACAAGATGACAATGAAGTTTGCCTCGTGGATGGTCTCTTCCATTCATGAAAGATATCTCTGCAGTGTATCTCTTTCAACCTTAATAAAATGGATGAGAATCGGGGCCTTTCTATAAACTTTGGCTTGAAAGAATGTTGTAGCTGGTTTGATCTTCTATCCAAACCATTGAAGTTTCCTCCATATCACCTATAAGGTTGTTCTGCTTTCTTATTATCCCTGTATTCACTGGGATAGCACATTTCATTTCCTTCAATAATTGTTTCTTTGCATTCATGACTTCGCTCGCTATTTGGCATAAGGTGACTAGATTTTCAGACTGTCTCAGCTTTTGACATGCCTTTGTCACTTAATCATTTCTAATTCTTGATTTGAAGCAAGAGATGTACAACTCTTCCTTTCACTTCAACAGTTAGGGACCGTTGTAAGGTTATTAATTGACTTGGTTTTAATATTCTTGCCTAAGGAACAGGAAGGCTTGAAGAGAGGGAAATAGAGAAAGGGCCAGTGGGTGGAACAGTCAGAACCCCTACAATATTTAGAGATTAATTTTATATGTGTGCACATTGTGGTCCCTCAAAATAAATATGGCAATAACAAAGATCACTGATCACAAATTCCCGAAACAGACCTAATGAAAAAAAAAGTGAAAAAAATGAAACCATTACAAGAATTACCAAAATGTGGCACAGAACATGAAATGAGCAATGCCGTTCGGAAAATGGCACTGATAGACTTGCTGGACACAGAACTGCAACAAACCTGTAAGAAATACAGTATCTGCAAAGTGCAATCACATGCAGTGCAATTAAACAAGGAATGCCTGTATATTGCATGTGATAACAGTTCATAAGGTGTACATCATTACGAAAATGCATCTAACTGTGCTATTAAGTTTAATTAAACTGTGTGTTTTGTTTTATATAATTTGTTTGTAAATACAGTTAATTATGACACAGTGAGATTTTTGGTCATGAACAGTCATGGATAGACAAAGAAAATTATATGGAGTTTTCAAAGAGGGGTTTCCCATCTTCCCTGTCTAACAGAGCAACTCCATTCACACCACTTCTTTTGGTTTATTGTTTGCAGCATTTATCCAACTGCTTATTGTTTGTATATCCACTAGTACTTTAATTACATGAAGCTAAGATTATTTTTATATTTACTACACACTGTTTCTCTAACATTTAGAATTGTGTCTGGCACTCAGCAGATGCTTAGTGAACATGTTTTGAATAGATGAACATATCTACAAAGTTTTGATGGATCCACAAGGTCTTTCTGGAGACCACCAGGCCAAAGCAGTGTCCTACATTTTGCTTCACGGACTCATGATGTATATGCTATTGATAACTTTGCTTCTTTCAGCCTCCATCTTTTATTTTTACTTTTTTATTCCTGTTTGTTTTCCATTTGGCTGCATTCCATAAATTCAGATTGTGTATTTACATCCTTTAACCCCCAACTCTTCACACCATCTTGAGCATAGTCAGCCTTCAGTAAGTTGCCATTCAATGAGTAAGTCAACGGTTTTGACAGATAAGAAAATAGAACCTCAGAATTAATTAATTGACCCTCTGAATTCCACATTTTCACAGTTGAAGTGCTATCTTTTCTTTAAGTTATTTATTTTTTTATGGTTTACTACTTTCAGTAAGAAATGGAAGTAAAGGAGGAAGTGGTATTGAATCCTGATGCTCATTTTATGACCATCATAAAATATGATAGTATGTGCTGTGATGTTCAAAGAACGAGCATACAAAATTAAAGATTCTCTACAGAGCATCTAATGGAACTATTGTTTTGTGGAACACAACTTTGGAAATTTAGACCTTAAAGTGAAGAAAAGCAGATATGTATAGGCATCCTTTTTTGTGTGTGTGTGCCAGGCACAATACCAGGGCATTATATGCATAATCTTGTTTAATACTCTCAAGAATTTAGTCAGTTGTGTTTTCTTCATTTTTGAGATGATAAAATTGAAGCCTAGAGAAGTTAAATTGACTATTGTCACAGAGTGAATAAATGGAAAACTAAGACATAGCTCTAAACTGCTTTCATTTTAATACCTATGCTCATTTTTTATTTTGTTCTGTTATCTTCTATAGGTGACATCCCAACAAAATCAGTGTCTTAAATATTTATGCAAAAATAAATAGTTGTGTTTTTCACAGCTTCTTGAATGGAACTTCATGAGCTATCCCATAAAATTCTAGCTTCATAAGATACTGACCTAAGGAAAGAGACTTATATTCTCTTGGTCTCATAATTTTCAATACTTTTAACATAAATCCATTTCTATTCCTTTCTTGAAGATTGTTCCCAAAGAACATTGTAAAATATTGACCACAATCAAGCTAACTAACATATCAACAACTTCACCATTTGTGTGTGTGGTGAGAACACTAAAAATCTACCATCTTCAAAAATTTTAAGTGTTCAATACAATATTGTCTGTTGTCAAAATATTGCATATTGGATCTTCAGAACTTATCGCATAACTGAAAGTTTGTACCCTTTCACCAACATCTTTCCATATCCCCCTAATTCAGTTTCTATTATCTACCATTCTTCTATCTGTTTCAACGAGTTTAACATTTTAAGATTCTGCTACATCTAAGTGATACCATACTGTATTTGTCTTTCTGTATTTGGATTATTTCTCTTAACTTCATGTCCTCCAGGTTAATTCATATTGTCTCAAATAGTAGTATTTTTTCTTCTGTGTAGTTAAAAAATGTTTCATTGTGTGTATGTGTGTGCGTGTGTGTGTGTACCAGTTATTTTTAATCTATTAATCTATTTACAGGTACTTAAGTTGTTTCCATATTTTGGATATTGTAAATAATACTGAAACGAACATTGGAGAGCAAATATCTCTTTAAGACACTGATTATGTTTCTTTGGATATATACCCAGGTGTGAGATTTCTGGGTCATAATGTGGCTCTATTTTTAGTTTTTTGAGGAAAGCTTTATACAAGTTTTTATAATGGCTGTGCCAATTTAATACCCACTAAACTATAAAAGTGTTTCCCAAACCCTTGTCAACACTTACTATCTTTTGTTTTTCTGATAATAGTTATTCCAACAGATAAAAAATAATATCCCACTGAGATTTTTATTTGCACTTACCTCATGATTAATGAATTGGAATAACTTTTCCTACTCCTGTTGACCATTTGTATGTCTTCTTTCGAGAAATGCCAATTCAGATACTTTGCTCATTTTTAAATTGAGTTATTTGGTTTTCATTTCTGTTGAGTACTTTTCAAAGTCTGATTAAAATCTATACGAATCTTTTTAGATTACAAAGTCTATTGTTCTGAACTTGTGATATTAGTCTGAATTATGCCCAGTTAATATATATATGCACATATATATGATGAACTGTAATAAAACATGATCACTTTTTGCAAAGTTGAGACATTGCTAACATAATCTTTCCAGTTACTGAGAATTAAGTCTCTTACTCTATTGATCATTTGTAAGAGGTTTTCATTTATGCCAGGACAAGAGATTCTTACTCCTTTCTCTGTTTTCATTCAAAGGATTTTTCTAGCTCAAAATATGATTCAGATCACATCTTTCCCCTGCACTCTTACTAACAGCACACTTTTTCAGCTTTTTTTTAATGAGAAGAAATATGGCAGAGAAATTAAACGTATCAACCTTGACATTGGATGGGCTGAGTTTATTTCTAGAGTCTTATTAGTTATGTCACCTGAAAAAATGTTATTTACTGTCATTTTACTAATCTGTGAAATATAATTATATACAAATAATTATAATGCCCATCTAATAAAGACTGTAGGAAAATTCATGCATATTGCTTAACAATGCTATTGTAATATTTAAGTGCTTCATGTACATTATCATAATAATTTCTAATACTAGCTAGATAAGATAGGTATTGTTACTGTCCCCATTTCATATGAGAGAAAACTGCATTTGAAAAGTTCAAGCAACTTGTAAATATTTAATTTTATTAGAAGATCAAGAATTACATTCCAATTTTAGTTTAGGTTAGTTTAATTTCTAGGTCCATGCAATGCCCACTCTACTTTCAGAAAAATAAAATAAAACAAACTACAGGCAAATGGCAATATTTCTCTAAAACAAAGTAATGTCTTACTATGAAAATGTAAGTACCAAAAATAGATTAGTGGGAAAGAATCCTTTCAACATTTCTTGAACCATAAACCCTTTCCCCATTTAACACAAGGAAAGTCACAAGTTGGAGTGTTTACCCCAAAATAGAAAAATAAAAAGAGGAGAGAGAACTTTTTTTTTTTTTTTTTAGTAATTCTCATTAGGATTAAAGCCAAGTTCTCTTTAAAAATAGCTCCAAGGCTAGGTTTTATATTTTATTTTCACATTGAAATCTGGTCAGATTTGTTTCAGTCTCAAAGAACATGTTTATGGAAAATTAATTGAACAAAGTAGTGAACTGCACTGCACTGTTTTTTGTTTCTGTTTTTGTTTTTTTTTTTTACTAAACAGGTAAAGGGTGAATATAAGAATACACCTGATAGAAAGTAGTATAGCAGTTATTTCCAAGAGATATTCTAACTTTTCCCAGATGGGCACAGTCAGTTCTTTGATCCACCACAGAAGAAATTCAGAGCAGATCTAGTATAGTTTTATAGCAATATTTTAGAGAGAGAGAAAGAGAATCATGCCAAAGAGGCATGGGCATCTTGAAAAGAAGGACCACACCTCTGGCTTTGACAAAAAGCTTGGTATACCTATTCAGTGATGGAATTTTGATTACCATCTCTCTGCCTTTCATGAACTGAAGGGTAGACAACTTGACAAATAACCTATACCAAAATAACCTGCCTCATAATCATTTACAATCCTCCTTTTCTATGTATCATTCCCTAAAGTTCTGCTCTCTGAGGCTAAGAAATTTGATCAATAATCTTCATCAATATTATTCATAAACTTATTCAGATAAGCTATTATCTTTGCACAAAGTACTAGTGTTAAACTCATGAACTAAAGATCAGGTTTTATTGTAAGTCATAGAGGTGCATATGGGTTGGGGCCTTTGGCCACTTGTAAATCATATTATGTTGGCATCAACCTTTTCTATTTATTCATAAAAGTGCCTCTAAGCAGGGGATTTGGTATTTAAAATGAATATATATTTTACTGGTGTTGACTCTTACCAGGCAATTTATCATAGCTTAACACGTGTTGAGTGCAGTTTTTAAAAGTTCAGAACATTCTATTATTTAACAGAATGAAGACTTGGATAAGTGTTTAAGAAACTCACATTTGTTTGGGTCTCTGTGATGCTGTTAGCTCTTTGTTGGAAACTGGGCAAATCACTTATTTCTGTGAATAAGTTTACTATCAAGTGGGGAACCCAGGTAATCTTAACCTTTATTCCATTGAGATGATTTGTTATTTGACCAGAACAATACCCTCTAGTCTTTCTGTACTTTATAGCACCTATTCATTCTATTTCATTTCATCCTGAACAATTCTTATTAGTTACAATTGATAAAAACAACAACAAAAAGTCAAGTAAACGGTTTTCACATCATATTCCTTCATATATTTAGAGGGAAGCTTAAATCACCTTATCAAACTCAGAAAACACTCAATTTTTCTCAGAAACAAGAGACAGAATATATAAAATTTTATTATCAGATTTTTATTTAATTATTTTCTGACTATTATCAGATTTAGTGGCCAAACTGATGCTGAAAATACTTTAGCATATTACCAATCAGTACTAAAAATGAACTATAAATATACACTATATATATTATAAATCCCACAAATTATAACTTCCTTCTTTAAAAAAACAAGTACTCACAAAAATATTGAGTAGCAGAATAGTTTTTCATGTATGTTCTCTTTTCTAAATAATAGCTTCCAAATTTGCCAAAATGTGGTTTTCTTTTATTAAAGCCCTTCACAGATGATGCTGTTATAATCTTCTCTGAATGAGTCTATTATTCTGAAAAATATCCATATATTAACAGCTATTGCACATCAGATATTTCAGCTTCATTTTTCCTACAGCAAAGCTGAATGTATTATAGTGTTTTAAATAAAAACTTTCTTCACATTATCCTTACTATTTTAAGCTCTTCAAAAGAATTTTCTAGTGAACTGTAGTAGTTCATTTCAGCTTTTTGAATGGGACTGACTTTTCCAGTTAGCAAATTCATGGGTTACTATGTTTCACAGATTCTTAATTTCTAGATGAGATTTTCAGAGATCACAAACAATATCTGTTTCCAATATTATTTTTTTTCTTTTTAACATTGCTCAAAGCCACTTTTTTCTTTTTATATAATAAAGTAAAACTAGAAAGTCACATATGTTAGTACTAGGAATGACCCTGTGAGTTTTCTGACTCATGTGCTTTTACTGAAAAAATGTATATCTCCAGGAATAAGTAACCACTTTCAAGGTCACAGAATGAACTTGCTTTTTTAGTCATGACTCTAACTCCAGAGAAGATATTCAAATGACCGTTTTTGAATTCTGATTATAATCCTTAAAAGCTTTCCTATTCATTAGTGTTAATTCATCTTCAGCCACAAAGTCAACTCAAAGGATAAAAAATAGTTTCAGAAAAGGTAACACCAAAAATATATTTTCATATGAGCCTCTGTTCTCTGGTGAACTAAATCCATGAGAGGCCCTTTCCAACCTGTTCTGGCCAATCGAAATTTTCTCTGACCTTTAATACAGAAGTTTGACTTCTATCATCTTTTGAAAGAAATTCCTTTATGCTCACAAAGTTAGAGTTCTCTCTCAGACTCCCACTCGATGCAAAGAGACGTTCTGATTCGGATTCTTCACAAATAAGTAAGCCGAAGAGGACTTGTTCATAAATACTTCATTGTTTTTAGCTGTACCTTAAATAATAAATAAGTTTGGCTTGTTGAATTTTTGTTTCTGAACATGAGGCCTATTTCTTCCATTATGAATCAGGTCAAGGCCATTGCCTTGCTAAGCCATGCTGTGGCTATGTGCTCTTTGAGCTGTTGCTGTTGTCATGCTTTCTGGCTTTGGCCCCCTCCCCCACCTTGGTTGGTGAATCATCTCTCTTTCTCTCTCTCTCTAATTTACTTTTAAATAAATTATATTTTCTAATCTGAAAAAAAAAACAGGTTAAAAAAGATTCTTTCCAAAATCCATCCAGAATTATCTATGAGTTAAGAGTCTTCAATTTAAGCGGATCAAATGAGAGCAAAGAAATTTAAATCAAATCCGAATTTTACACTCATGACAGGTGTTCTAGAAATGTCTCGTGACAGGAGGTCCAGTCCTGGTCATGGAAGGTGCTCTAGAACTGGCTGCTACATGCAGTCATTTGAATAATCTGTATCTACATGAAGCATCTCATAATTTCATTTCTATGTGCATGGCTATTGTGTGAGCCAATGGTAGACATTTATTTAATAGCTAGACAGATTGTATTCTAGTTTCAGACATCAGACAGTCTGTGGGACTTTAAGACAGTTAATATTTGTATTTTCTCATATTTTTGTTCATCTATACAATGATGTTAAGAACAATGATTTTACTTACCATATAGAAATTTCATGAGTAAAGCTATATATAGTAGAATGAGTATCTGATTTAAAAAATTATGATAAGCTCTCCCCCTAGCTATTTGTATTGAAGAGTAAGATTTCGCTGAAACTTCGTGCCCTTATACATTAAATGAATAAATCAAGATTTATCCCACATGACTTTTATAAAAAGATAATGAAATGAAACACATATCAATACAATATCCATAAAATATTGATTTTTTGGATGTGTGTGTACATGTCTGCCTGCAGTATACATTTATGTAATGTTAATCATGAATATGTGTATATGAAATGTTTATATGTTTATACATTGTATGTATTGCACAAGCATCCCTAATGATACACATAAACATAAACACATGGATACTCATAAACACATGGATATTTCTAGAAACATACCTGAGACTGCTAGGTGATATAAGAAGTTTTTGAAATCATAAAGAGCTCTTTAAATTTGACATGTTAACAAAATTTAATACAACTATTTGAGCTATGTTCCTATTAAGAAAACGAAAAAAGAAGATTAGTGGTTCAAAAGTAAAAATAAAATTTATAGACAGTATTGAGAACAGTAAAAAGAAGTCTTTTTATTGAATATCCTAGATAAGGAGTTTTAATAGAAGCCACATTTAAGAGAGAAGAAATTCATTATTTGACCAATATTAAAAGACTTTAGAAGATGTGAGAAAATTAATCTTATTTAATTAATGAATACAGTTTGGCCAATTGTTCAGACTGGAAATAAGATTCACTTTCTGAGTTTTAAAAAGCAAATGACTCAAAACAGTGTTTATTGAACATTTGGTTGTACTATTTTGACCTCTATGAAATCCTACGAAGATAAAATAACACTGATCAAGTTTCATCTTGGGTAGCACCCACTAGCACCATAGACTCAGCTAAAATTATCTCTCTCTTATCTGTTATTTCTTTTTATGTTCATATACCTATTATTTAACATATTTTGTTTAAGTTCACAAGAAAACTCATACGAGTATCAGCCCAAGGTTTATCCAGTATATGATCACATTTCAAATGGAACACCAGTGGAAGATTTCACTGAGGCTAAATGTTCCTTCTTCCTTTCTTTCTTTCTATCCCGCGTTATGTGCAAACAAGGATTTGTTTTCCTAATTATTTTTTTGATATGGTATTGTTCAAGTTGCTTACAATACTTTGCGACTGTGTTGCTTAAACTGTACAATGATTAAATACATTTTAAAATAACATAAAAATACCTTTCATACTGTTATATATTGCACCACACACAAGCATTGCAAGTATTCATGTCGCTTACTGGTGAAAAGGTAAATTTCTGTTTGGAAAGTGTGCTTCTATAGCATAATATTTCTCACTTAAAGATGCCCTTTGGCCGGGCTCGGCCTGTAATCCCGTAGCTGAGGTGAGTGGATTTCCTGAGTCTGCAGGTTCGAGACCTGCCTGGGCAACTTGCGAGACCTCATCTCTACAATAAATAAAAAAATCAGCAGGGCGTGGTAGCGCGCGCCTGTAGTTCCGGCTACTTGGAAGGCTGAGATGGAAGGATCGCCGGAGCCCAGCGAGTAGAGGCTGCGGTGGCCGGGAGCAGCCGCTGCACTCCAGTCTGGGCGACAGAGTGAGACTCCAACTCACCAAAAAAAAAAAAAAAAAAAAAAGATGCCCTTTGTTTTTAGTTAATAGCTCATTGCAACCATTTAAAAACATTTTTCTGTATTTTTGATACACGGAATTTATTTTCACTACTATGTAAAGAGAGTGTTATCAAATATAACTTAAAAAAATTTTTTTAAAGATGTGGGGTACAATTCAGGGTTAGATAAACAAATGTTCATTATACAAGTACCCTTGTTGATGAGGTGTGCCCCTCCCTCCCCTGGCAGTTTCCCTCAACTGACAATCCCACCCCCACCTTCCCCTGGCAGAAATATAACTTTAAATTTAAGTGAAACATATATATATAATCCTTTCCTTTGTCTTTCTTTAGCTTTACCTGAAGAGTATTTTGGGACTTTAAGACATCTTAGCCCTTCCTACATTAGTGTGGCTTAATTAATTAGGTTTTAAATCTCTGTGAGTTAGTAAAACTCATACAACCAAACTTTCAAATTATTAATAATTTAGACTTTCTTAAAGCAGAGTACCTTGCTTTGGTCCCAATATTAGAGGGAAAGCATTTGTTCCCTTACTGTTAAGTGTGATGTTAGTTCTAGGTTTGTGCTTTATTAAGTCGATGAAGAGCCCTCTATTCTAGGATGACTGAGTGTTTTTATCAATAATGGGCATTAGATTTTGTCAAATGCTCTTTCTGTGTCAAATGTTATGATCATATGGTTTTCCTTCTTTAATTTGCTGATGTGGTAGATTTCACTGATTAACTTTTGAATGTTGAACTAACCTTGTTGTAAAATCCAATTCCATTTGTCATGGTATATAATTCTTGTAAGCACTATTGAACTGAATTTGCTAGTATTTTGTTCAGAATTTTTACCTCCTAAGTTCATGAGAGTTATTGGTCTATAGCTTTCATTTTTGTATATTGTTGTCTGGTTTATGTTTCAAGGCAATAAATATTAACATCTAAAATTTAAAAAACAAACAAAAACAATGAAGACATTCTTATTTCTAAAGCTGACATCCAGGTAGTATGCACTGATATAGCCTTATTTACTTTTGAATATACAAAATGCTTCTAGACAAGCTGGTAAATAGTTTGTGCTCGAACTCTTACATACCCCAGTGCTTACCACCAACTAATGGAATAAAGGGTAGCCCACCAGGACTTTGCTCTAACACTACACACAGCTTCAGCTTTGATATGTATGTGCTTCTTTCTCACTAATTGTTAAATATTGTAAATATCACCGTACTCATTTTCTACCTACAATGATTCCTTAAAATATGCAAGGGAAGTGTAAATCAAAGTTTTAGTATCCAAAATTGGGAGTTGTTTTGTTTTCATTATGTCCAGAATATGTGCTCAACATGTTAAGGCTCATTCTTCCACCAGACACAAATCATTTAAAGAAAGAGAAGGAGATTTAAGAGGAGGAGGAGGAGGAGGAAGGATGAGATTCAAACAGGTAGGCAAGTGACATGGATTATTACCCCTGCCTACTGCCATTTTCTGTACAATTGGAAATATTCTTTAATAAATCTTGTAAAATGAATCTCTCAAATCTCAACTCATTATCTACCAGATTATCATTTTTTGTCTACCATCAGTCAATTGACTCTGGAGTTAAGAATATTTGTCAAATATTATCAAAATACCTCCAGAGTCATAGGGAAGATCACTTAAAAGTTGATGAGAAAACTATAATTTTCAATAGGATTAATTTTAATTTTTTACACAAAATAGAAAGAAACAATAATATGTACCCATTTGTCCATATCAAGATGAAATAACACACTCTAATAGAGAGGTATTGCACCAACCAGAGTGTAAAATATATGTTTTTTGAAAATAAAAATGAAAACTATATAACACAATGCTTTTGAAATTCACGAATTCAGATTTCATGACAACAGACTAAAAAACACCCTTGCAATATTTATGTATAAGAGAGTTCATTTGAGAATTTTTAGCATAATAAGCATTGATGTATCATGTCAGAGATTTAAAAATAGGAGTACATATAAACTTATAAAATATAGACTTACAAGACATTGCAACACTTAAATATCACTCAATCCATATCCCAAACATTATGAGTAAATAAAATGAATGAAGCTCAGAGAAAACAACTGACTTAGCATAGTTTAATATGCAGTGACTTACTTTAACAGTCCATGCTAATGTAACATGCATCATTTTGAGTTTTAGAACTTGACCTAGCCATATGTTAGTGATGTCATTGTGGCTCTATGTCTTGGGCACTTGTTAAGCCAGAAAAGAATACCTTGACCAAATTACTTCAAATTTTCTGGGTAAAAACCATTTCTAACTTAAAAAAATAGATATTATAACACCAATTCTAAGACCTTAGTATGTGAATGTTATATGTCATCCCATATTTGATCAGGTTTAGAACTATAAATTGTAGAATTATTGGATACGGTAGATTTCATGCCTGTCTCGCTGTAAGGAAAGTTGCTAGGGTTGCTTATAGAATCTTTATCTAGACATGGTAGTAGGCAGAGATGACAAGTCATCGCAGTTATTCTCTTCACAGTGATGGCTTTAGTTGAAAAGTAACCTTCTGGTATATATTGACAAATCTTAGGAGCCATCTAAGAAGTGTTTTTAAATGGAGATATGTAGTAAGTTTACAAGTTTTACATGCTTTGTTACTCTAATGTGAAAATTAGCTTGTTGAGATACAAAACCATTTTTGAGACTTATTTTAATCTTTTTTTTTTCTTACTGTATGGGAGAAAATAAATATATGGTAAAAATTTTGTTAGGAAAGGACAAGTTTTGTTAAGAAAGGACAAGCCTGTAAAGCAAATTCATATAAGCATCTCTTCGGGGGGAAAATGCCACTAAAATACCCTTAGTCTCGAAATTGTTGAGTAAATATATATAGTAAATACCTCCATTTTCATGCTTTTTATAATATTTTCCTGTAGTTATTTTCTATTTTCTAAATATGAAAATAAGAAAATCCATACTTTAGGACAATTTGATGTATCAAAAGATATATTGGTCTTAATGACTTAGAAAATTATTGGAGCACAATAAATGCTTAACAAAGAATAAATGGTGCTCTTAAATCCTAAGGATATATTCATTAATTATCTGATGTTTTTATTTTATAGCATGCTGAGTTATATGTATTTGTAAAGGTGATAAACCTGTACCACTTAATATATAGTAAATACCTCCATTTTCATGCTCTTTATAATATCTTCCTGTAGTTATTTTCTATAATTTATCCTTGATTAGGATAGCCTTGGTAGAACTGTAAGCTTTTGTATCAGGCTGTGCTGAAATTCTGTTTCACCACTAGCTGATTTCAGAACTTACTCAACTACTTTATGCCTCAAATTTCTCATCCGTAGACAGTAAATACTATAGCACTTACCTCATAGAAATGTTTTAATAATTAAATTTGTCAATATAATTAATGTATTTGGAATAAGATCAGCCCTGTAGTATGTGCTTGATAGATCTGATTTATTTGCATTGATGATTTTGATCAGCATAAAAATGAAAGCAATACAAAGTGGTAGTGCCAGAAGAGTTTGAAATTTGAGAAATAGCTCTATGAGATGAATTTTATGCATGCAAAGAAAAAGTTGATCTCATGGCAAAGAGTTGGACAAATGTTAAAGAATCTCAGTTACAGAGCTACATCTTGGTTGTGTGTTTCAGGAAATGACTAGGGTTAATATACATAGTCCATAGTATGTATAATACCTAAAAAGCCTGTTAGTGTTTATAATATTTTATACAAAAGGAATATCATTCTGCTAATATAAGCCATGCTCAGGATTTCTGTGACAATTTTATATTGTGTTTACTAATTCATAAGTTCCAAAGACACATTTAAAATGACTTGCAGTGATATACAAAATATAAGTTAGACTCAATTGAATGCAGTTGAGAAAGACAGAATAAAAGCCATAAACTTCAAAAAAGAGGGAAGATAATATGAAAAATAGATGATAAAGTCTTGTACAATTCCTACAGGTGGACTACACATTTGCCTCTAAATTTTTCCAAATTTCAGACAGAACAGAAAGCTGATTTCTTGAAAATTAAAGTGTCTATTAAAAAAGTATGCCTATATCTGATAAGAAGCACAAATATTCTTGACTTGAAGGCCCGTTTTTGTCATTGAGATTTTTCAGAAGCTTATATTTTTATTGTTGTTAGTGGGACATATTATTTAGTTATACTTTTAGATTGTCTTTGGAAAATAAAAATCCAATTGGCTTTTTACATTAATTGATGCTTTTATATTTTTGCTCTCATTTTCTTTGATTTTTTAAAGACACATAATTTTATTATTTTCAAATGAAGATAACTATTTGCCACCATCTTGCAAACCACCATCTTGCAAATTATTATATCACTTACTCTTCTCCAACTGCGTTTACTACTCCTTCTACAACAATATTAAATAGTAGTGGAGATAATGGAACATTTTTACCTCATTTCTTACTATATTGATGATGTTTTCATTGTTTCAATTTTTAAGCATGATACTAGCTTTTGCTTTATGAATGTAAGTCATATCCTTATGTATTAGTTCTCATGTTGTTTTCTACACGTTTATGTGCTGATAATATGCAAATACAAAATCTTATAGAACTTGATAGAGTTCAGATAACTTTCCTAAGTTTATACATTTTTAATGAACCTGGAGAGGATGGATCTTGACTTCCTTAAGGTCCTATATATCCTTACCAGGAAAATTGTGTTGCTTTTCTAGAAAAATCCAGTTGGCTTTTTAAATTAATTGAGTCACCATTAACTTGCTACCCAACAATGCATGGTTTTTATGTGACTTTGATTCATATTGGTAGAAGTTTAATATCTAAGCGTGTCAAATTTGATAATGATGACTCAGTGTGGTGGCTCATACCTGCAAACCCAGCACTTTGAGAAACTGAGGAGGGGGGACTGCTTGCACACAGAAGTTTGAGACCAGCCTGGACAACATAACAAGACCTTGTCTCAACAAAAAAATACAGAAAAAAAAAAATTAGCCAGGCATGGTGGTGGGTGCCTCTGGTTCCAGCTACTCAGGAGGCTATGGTGGAAGGATCGCTTCAGTCCAGGAGTTCGAGGCTTCAGTGAGTTGTGGTTGTAACACTGCAGTACAACATGGACAACACAGTGAGAACCCATCTCAAAAAAAAAAAAAAAAAAGATAAAGAGTGATTTTAAGATGACTGAATTAAAGCAAGCTCTTTGACATATGCACCGAAGTTAAATATTTACAATAGTTTATTTGTAGATTATAAAACAGTAAACTTAATGTATGAATAAGTGCCTGGTTTCCTTTGTAGCTCTGATTGAAACATCTTATGTAGGTTACATTCTATAATCTCCATAAATGAGGTTGCTGTCAAAATAAGGCAGTCATCTCAAGTAAACCTGAAAAAGTCAATTAAAGGTGCCTGACTCTGAAAAGAGAAATCTACAAACCTGTGTGAGCTTTTGACAGTAACAAGAATCTCCCCAGAGTATCATGATTGTCTAGACCTTTTGCTTCTGCAGAGGGAAGAGAGATCAAAGTGATTATTCATGTAACCCCACTTCCACCCTTGGTCAGCTGGGAAATCTTGAAGCACAGAAAAGACAGTTAATTCCTAGACTATTACTGGGCTTAAACACAAATGATTGTATATAATAAAATAAGAATGCACTCTGGACTTTATTTAATTTTGACAGTTAAGAAAAACACTGAAAAATGCTGATAGCTGTGTTTTAGATCTCACCCCTAAACAAAATTTTTCCCTTTAAAATAATATATAATTGGGTAACTTATGTTAATAAATTACCCCATCCTTACTTTCCTAAAAGAAATATCATCGATATATGACATACAATTTTTCTGTTATGCATAAATATATCACATCTCCTTCCAGCTCTACCAATAATCAGTAATTTGAATCAGACATAATTTGACCTTCTTTGGTTGCCCACACTTCTTTCACCTCGAGCAGTGATTATTATTTAAAATGAATAATTGTCACTTATTTATTATATATATTCTACATATTTATACATGGTATAAATAAATGCATAATATATTTTTATGTTATTTACTTATTTATAATTATTTCAAACTAATAATCAGTGCTTTATAATGAGAATAAATAATAGCTTTTCCCCTTAATTTTTTTTCTTTATCATTAATATTAACTAATATCATTAGTTAATATTTAAAAAAATAAATAAACTGTGCACATAGGGTAGAAAACACTTTAATTCTCTCTTCTGTTGACATGAAGAGAAAACTCATATTCCTTGGGTGATTACTACTCTGGAACTTATTTCATTGTATCCTAAGGGCCTTGCTTTGGACTCTGAAGAGTGACACACACACACACACACACACACACACACACACACACACACCTGAGGAAGCAATTGTACCCACAAAAGCTTTGCATTGGGAAAGTTGTACTGATTTTGTTTATGCAAAACATATAAACTTAAGAAAGTTACCAGAACTCTACCAAGTTGTACAAGACTCTGCATTGGTATATTATCAGCACATAAACTGCAAAAACGATTTTCATAAACTTTAATAGCCAAATGACCACAGGTACATACAGCCTCACACCATGGTCTTTCTTTCTGTCAAGATTCAGGTACGTGGTATCCTCTTAGTAAACACTTGGCATTTGCTAGACTGCTCTAGGCAAGTTTGCAGTGCTTTGCATATAAATCATCACATTATTCCCTGTCTGTTCCTGGCCAGGTAGCTAGAAATGATCAACACTATTTAACAAAAAGGTCATATATCCCTGTGTGTATCAAGCAGTATCACAAAGTGAACATTGTAATGTACAGTTAAGAAAAAATAATCACACAACTATGTAAACTTTTCTTTTATGTCTGTAATACTTGAGTTACAAAAGAATAATTAATGCTTTCAAGTTTATATATTACAAAGAGTAATGCAGTTTTTTTATGAACGATATCCAAATATATTTTCTTCCTTTTTTTTAGATTAGAAAACAGTTTATTTAGAAAGGAAATTAGAGAGAGAGAGAGAGAGAAAAGAAAGAGGTTCACCTCCCCAAGGTAGGAGAGGGAGCCAAAGCCAGGAAACTTGGTGACAGCCATAACTCAAAGAACACATGGCCAAACTAGAGTCTAGTAAGGTAATGGCAAATGACTGTTGGAGGTTGAATGCTTTTAAGCCTTCCCTTTGTGGGAGGTAGGTAATTAAGGTGATTGGGTGGTAGTCTACTCCACATCATCATGAAGGGACAGGTAAGCACAGGTAATGAGTCAGGCGATGGACAGCAGGCAGATGGGTGGGTTCGTCACAAGATTGCTGCCATGGTGGGGTCTGTCTGTGTCACGAAGGACTGATTAGGTTAGCTTAGGTCTTACGGGTGGAGACAAATACTCCAAACAGAAAAGCTAATTAGCACAAAAAAACCTGGGAAGGGGAGTTATAAAACAATGATCAATAGCTAGATCTGAGAAACTGGTTCTGTCCTTGGCTAGTGATCAAAGGGTATGTGAAGTCAACTGCTTAGGAAAATGCGATTTAGGCAATGTTAAAATGGTTGCGTATTGGGTATATTAAATCTATGTTACATCCTTTCATCTCCCTTTTTTTTTTTAATATTCTTTTTTGTACCTGGGAACAGGGATGAAAGTCAGGCTTCTGTACTGTTTCCTGCTGAACAAGGTTGGTAGAGCAGTCAGAATAAGAAGGGAGGAGAGGAGAGAGACCATGGAGTTGCTAAGCAACTTTAGTATCCGTAGACTATTAGAATTAATATTACTATAATAAAGACCATTATAGCTGCTATTATGACATATGGAAAGTTTGATGTCTGGCAAAATGTATTTACAGTTACCCCAGTGGGCTTGACACCCGCTACAGAAGTCCAGGCAGTTTTTTACTGTTGTCCACATATGGATGTCTCTGCAGCTTGTCTTCAAGTTTCTTTGTTGTTGTTGTTGTTGTTGTTTTGAGAATAATTCACAGTTATAAGGGGTTTGTTAATAATGACTTTAACAAGGAAATACAGCTACTTTGACAAAGTCTGAAGAAAAAAACGAAAATATTAGTTTGGAGACATGTAATTAGGCTGTAGTTTAAACTGTAGGAAATTGAGCAAGAGAATTCAAAACACTGACACAGGCAAAAGAAAACTGTCCCTGTAGTTTTGACAATAAGTCTGATATACCTTGACAAAGATTGGTATGTTAAAGGGTGGATCTCAAGTAACCTTCCCTCTGGAGATGGGAATTGACATCTCTGCTTTTCATGAGATGATTGGGATGGTATTGGCCTTCTCACAGGGCAATATTACCATAAAGTTTAACAAAACTAATTATTAATACTTTAAAACAAAAAGTCATTTTGTTATCCATGCTATGTTGCATGCGTAATCCTTATGCCTGGAAGGAGATTTTAAAGTTGTTAGCAATTTGGCACTAAAAAGCAATGTAGCCGATTATAAACCGCTGTGAGTGGAAGCAATTTACCTGGTCTGCAGGCAATTTAGGAGTAGGTGTGGGGTAGGTGTGGTTCCTGAAGCTTTTATTTCTTACCCCACCCTAGAGAGACTGAACTGAGAACTTAAGAGTTTAAGTAGTAAAAGTTTTTAAAGCATAATGTTATAACACAAGATTACAAGTCATTACAAGTTATTTATTTAGCAAGTGATGGTCTAAAGATTTTGAAAAGTAAAAAAACTTCACTTTTTAAAAGTAAAAGAAAACTCATTTTTTATAACAAAGTCAGGGGGCTAATTGAATTTGTCTCTTTCTCCCTCCTTTGTTGTTTATAGGAGAAAATTCTTTTGGAAATTGTTAAATAAGAAGCTCATGTTCTGGTCTTTGGCTAGCATTAGTGTAATTGATATTAATGGTAAATTCGTAGAAGCTTCTTGTAGCCTTAAGTGACCATAGAATTCCTTTCATACATTTCTTTCACATGCCATCTTCAACATCCTCATACCATTTTTCAACATGCTTGCAACGTCTATTTTTGTTCTATACTTTCCTTCCTTCAAATAACCAGCCATTGTATTACAGGAAAAAAATGTACCAGACACGACCCTTCCCTATACAAAATTATTCTCGTTCCTTTATATCCTTCCTTACCAAAAGCATAATTTTATGCTACAACTTTCTTTATGTTTTTCCTTTGCTTTCTGGTTTCCTTCTTTATCTTTTTATAGATAACTTTTTTACATTCATACTTTGAGTTAGCCTTTAGGATAAGACGATTTGATTCTGACATGGATGACCAGAACCAGACGACTGGCGCCTGTGTTAATTTGGGTTCCAGCACCCTAATATTCGTCTGGGGTTTGTTGGGGGTGATGGTGAGCCATGCCAGGCACTTGAGCAGATTTCCAAGCTTCCTTAAGTGGCCACCATTTCTAAGCCAGGTATTTTCTCCTCTCATCAGAAGAGTGTACACCAGCTTTTCAATGGCTTTCTGGCCTGCTCAGTGCAAAAGAACCTGGAGGTTTAGGCCTCTTTGGGGCAACTATGCTTCTAGTGCCCCATAGACTGTACCTACAGCAATGGAAATCATCCCTTTAGTGGGTTCGTTCTTACCAGGTCACTGAAGGGCAATTAGAGTTTTATCACTAATTGCCACTGCCAGTGGGGGTGCCTCTTTGACTCTCTGGTTCTGCAGCCCTCCATGTTGGCACCCTGTTGTTTCTCTAATGTCTAATTGGCTGGAAAAAAATAAAGTCTAAAAAGTTCTTCTTTAATTGGCGATACATATGAAACATTTTTCTGTCTGTAACAGTCTTACGTAAAACTCTTTATAGAGTGAACCGACCATGTGGCTGTGAAATGATCTGCTCTTACTTATTTCCAATTATGAACAGACAGATTAGTTAAAGACCTTTATAAATTACCCACTTACAGTCCTAGTTGTGAGGTGTGGACAGTAAGGTGAGAATGATCAGGTCTCACACTATTGTGCCAGTATCTCACCTATCCTACAGGAAAAGAACCCAGCTCAGTAAAGTGTACGCAGGAAGTAACTAGCATTAAACTTTTACCTGTTCTGAAGGGAGTAGGGGAACTAGGCAGGCACAGCAAGGTGACTTAACTTTCTTTTTATAGATACAACTTTAGCGAGCCTGATATAACAAATGCTGGTGTTATTTAGCACTGATGCTTCAGCACACGACAAAGTTGGAAGTAAGATTTCACTAAAGCACTTGCAAGTTTGGTTCAGAAAGACAGATTAAAAGGACAATTGACTGCTTTTCAGTTAGTTAACAGGATCCATGAATTAACACGTGATCCCTCAACTTCTGTCTGGAGAACTGATAGCCCTAGTTTACATCTAATTTGAGAGAAAGATTTATCATAGAAAAAACAAATAAACAAGCATGAACTTTAATATCTATTCATCCTGGCCACCTCCCTGAAGGGAGTCTGGTTAAACCATGGAGAAAACATGCATGGGCTTCCCGAGAAAAAGTGGCAGAAAAGGGTGGGGGCAGGAAAGAGGCGGTACACATGGTTTGAGCTAGTAGGGGTTGCTGCCAGGGGTTATCAGGCAGTGGGGGAGGGGAATGAGAAGGCTGGAGTCCAGGGTCAGTTGCAGTGGCTGCTGGCCCTGGCCCCTCCTCCACAAGTAATGGTGGAAGGCAAGAAGGAAGAGCAGAAGGGGAAACTGATGGAGGGTAGAGTAGCAAAAGCACATTACCACACCGGTGGAGTTAAACCAGCTGGGTCAGTGTCTGAGTTGTTAGAGGGACACAGGAAGGAGATAAAGTAACCAAAGAAGGAGTAGGAGGGTGCCAGAGGAAGAACAAGGGGTGCAAGTGGTGCACCGTTTTGAAAACCTCAGATCCTTTGTCCTCATGACAGCAATAGAGGTCAAGTTGAAGGAGAGTATCAGAGACAAGAGTCGTGCCTTGGGTCCATCTTCTGGTCGGTGTAGATGGTATTGAGGAGATGCTTAGGGCAGATACTCCTCTCTAGCGAGTGAGCCCTGAGACCTTCTAGAATGTGATTCAATGGGAGGAGGGCCCTTAGCTGCCCCACTGAGGTGTGAGTGTCTGGTGTGTGATCCAGTGCCGCGTGAAAGATGCAAAAAGTTGCACAGAAGTTAGATTAGAAAATATAGTTTATTTAGAAATCAAATTAGAAAGAGAGAGAGAAAAAAAAGATGAGATTCCCTTCCCCAAGGTAGGGGTGGGGGCCAAAGCCAGGAAACATGGTGGCAGCCATAGCTCAAAGAGCACATGGCAACACCAGAGTCTAGTAAGGTAATGGCGAATCCCAAATACATTTTCTATATACAATAAAATTGGTGAAATATTCATACATTTTATACAAATAAAGAAATATTCCCATCTTCACAGGCTTTGTTTTATCAAGTAGACAGATCATTACTACCTAAGCTCAAGGAACTCTTCAGAAATATATCATTAAAAGAGCAATGCGTTAAATAAATATTTATTAAATAGTTACTTGGTTTTATTCATCACTGTTGTCCCTGAAAATAACTTGCTACTCACTGCCTTCTGAGTGTTGACTTTTCAGTCAGGAAGAGAGTTAATATGTGTTTCCAGTAAGAACTGTTTTCTGAATTGATAAACAAACAAAAAAAGTCATAGATTATGTGTTTGCTTGTGTGTTGGTGGTAAGGGTGACTGGTACAATTGGACAAGGTAAAACTGTGGTATAAAAAAGTTTGTACAAAACAAAACAAAAACTCGGGGGCCTGTGTTGGGCCTCCCACTCTGTAGAAATCAATCTCTTTTTTTTTACTCCTTTTTCCTTTTGTAAAGCTAAATAAATGCAGTATGACATTGATGTCTATTGTATCTTGTAAGTCTGAGAGCTGACTGAGACCCTTAGCAAGGTTGACTCAGTTCAGTGGTAGTCAAAGATTGCCTTAATATGGATTAATAACATAATAAGTAATATAATATAAAAATACAACCTTATGATTCATAAGTCTTTATATTTACAACCAAATAAATTTCTAATAAACATAATTTCTTCCTTTTTTATTCTCAGTTCCTGACATCATGTATTCAAGTCATTTGGTGAAAGAAGAGATATGAAGGACAGGGCATTCACTGTAATACATTTAAAAATATTTTTAAAGCAACATTAGAACAATTTTATGGTTTCAGAATTATAAAAGATTTTTTTTTTTTTTGAGTTAGAGTCTCACTCCATCACCCAGGCTGGAGTGCAGTATCACGCTCCCATCTACCCCAGCTTTGACCTGCTGGACTCCAGTGATCCTTCTGCCCCAGCCTTCCAAGTAGCCATAACTACAGGCGTGCACTACCATGCCCGGCTAATTTTTTTTTATTTATTGTAGAGATGAGGTCTCACCAAGTTGCCCAGCCTGGTCTCCAACTCATGGGCTCAGGCAATCTCTTCACCTTGGCCTCCCAAAGTGCTGGGATTACAGGCTTGAGCCACCATGCCCTACTGAGAATTATAAAAGATGAGGTCAAATTATATGAATTTGTCATTTTTATGGATAAAATTTTAAAATTATTTTGTTACTTTTTTGGCTGCTAAAATGCAATGCATAACCAAATGTCCACAACAAAAATTGATTCTTGTTGATAATGACCATTATTTCAAACAAAATCTTGCATATAATTAACTGCAGTTCACCTCCTTACCTGATTTTACTTAATTAGGCCCCACTGACTGCCAGATGGGGACCACATTGTGACAAAAGACCTCATTACCAAGAATATTTCCACCTGTTTCTTTTAATTTAAGATTATGTAGTATGCTATTGAAAAAAGTAGCATTTCTTTTTCAGGCTTGGTGGTAACGAGTATTCCATGAAATCAAGCACATTATCTTCATTGTCATAATAATAACCGGTTATTTGTAACATTTGTATGTAGATACATTTTATACATTTCAACTAATTATCTTTAATATTCACAATTATTCAAGGAAAATCTTTTTACCCACCTTGAGCAGTTACAAGAATTAGGACTTGAAGAGTTAAATAATTATGTAAAAAATGTAGAAAAAAAAAATTATGTGACATAAATCACAATTCAACCTCATGTCTTCAGGACTTCAAGTACCAGATTCTGCATCCCCTTATCTGTCATGAAAAAAAGAGCAGTAAATTATAAACAACAACCACAAATATATAGCTATACGTAGATATTTATTTGGATAGCTGTGTTGTGCAATTTGCAAGCAATCTATGAATCTAGTCTTCATCAAGCAAAATACTTACTTTGCCTATGGTTATCACTGTATCAATTTAAAACTTTTGCTATCACTTTGATGTACTTTTTTATTAGGAAATTAAACTTTAGACTTCTACTAAGCCTTCCAGCTGTGACTGTCTCAGCCTATAGTAAATCATTATAATAAAACACTAATAAACCACTACTACAATAATGTAATTAAAATCTTTTGCATCCAACTTTCAAATATATTGTGGAAGGAATAGGTAATTATGTGATAATCAAGCAAATTAGTCAGCTCCTGATTGGAAGAAAAAATGCAAATCAGAAACTACTTTAATAAGGGCAATTATGGGGTTGCTTTGATGATACTTTCTGCAGATACTATTGATTGAAAGGTGGCAGGGTTAAGCAATTTTACATATGGTATTAAGATAGTATTAATGTGGTAAAGGTTTCTCTTTTTAAAAATAAAAATAAAAAGAAGATTAATGCAGATGGGCAATGCTTATCAGAACAAAAATTTTAAAAGTTTGTATTTCACCTGCAAATGTGTATTATTTTCATTGAGGATATAAGAGACACGTTTACAACAAAAATATAATGTTTTATATTATGTACATGTATCCACACTTCAGAAAATATTATTTACATAGAAGTAGAAATTTTCTACAATGATTTATAATTTTGTAGTGCTCCTGTTGGAAATTAAATATTTAAAAATTGATGAGCATGATTAAGAACAAAGAATGTCTCAAAAACATAGCAATGTGAAAATAAAGCAGCCAATTAGAATACAAGAAGAAAGAGAAAGTAATACAAAGTTATAGTCTTTTTATTTCTGACATAATTGATGACTGGATTATGTTTTCTGTCGTGAATACATTTTTAATTAAGAAAAAACACTGGAATATAACGCTTAAAGTGATATCAGAAAATATGACAGAATAAGGAATTCCAAAATTTCAACTCTCTCAAAGCAATGAGTAAGTTGGAAAAAAATTTGAGTCAACTTCTTAGGGACTTTGAAGTTTATTAAAAAGCCACCAGGTATCACAATAAAGAAAAAATAATGCCAATTTTATGAAAAATCCTCTGTGACATTTTTACTCACTTTGTTACCTGTCCCACTACCCACTTAGGGTAGTCTCATGGGAGCAGCCTGTATTACTGAGTGCTGGTGCCAAAACAAGCAATATGAACATTATTGAGGTTGTCTGTTTTCAACTTTCTGCTTATTCTCCCAAGGACTGGCTCAAAGGTTTGCCATTCTATTATCCTTCTCAGAGCTTCACTAGTCAAGGTGGATTTTCAGGTGTATTAGTTTAAAGAATTTGTGTGTCAATGTTTAGCTGCTGCTGCTGATTGAGGTATGAAAGAGCAGTTGGAATAATTAATAAAAAAAAAAACTTAAAAGCCTGGAATTAAAGAGACTGGAGAAGGAGATACTTAGAAAACTAAGGTTTAGAAAACCTGCCATCAACGAACCTTTAGGTCCTACTTATAACCAGGGTTGGATGCATGCTCAGAAAAGACTTGAGAAGTCTCTAGGTTATCACCTGGGACTGACCTTCAGGCTCCACCTAAGAAGGAAGAGAAGACTATGGTAGAATTATGAATTGCCTTGCTTAACACTGGGTTGCCTAATACAAGAGCCAATTTGAGAGAGTGGAAGAGTTGTTTGTTTTGGGAGAGGGCAATGTTTTATGTGTTTAAAGGGAAAAAAAAGTGAACAATGCCTTTGGGTCCCCTCCCACTGTGGGAGCTTCTCTGTCCTCTCAATAAATCCTGCTTTTAAAAAGAAAGAGAGACGAAAGAAAGAAAAAAAGAAAGAAAGAAAGAAAGAAAGAGAGAAAAAAACTTTTTTAAAATCAGGGTCTCACTCTGTTAGAGTGCAGTGGCACAAGCACAGGTCACTGGATGTTGTGGCTCACATCTAGTCAGAAATTTCTATCAAATCACTGCAGCCAGTAGGCTAATGGAACAGAGACTTAAGTAGCCTCACATGAAAAACAATACAAACTTTACAAAATTAGTATAGAAAAACCACAAGACAAATACAAAAATCAGCAAAAACAAACCCTAGAGACAGAGAGACTCTAATCTCCAAAGTTATCACATTATACAATTCAGAATCTTTTGTTTATAACAGAAGCAAGACATACAAAGAAATAAGGAAGTAAAACTTCTTTATTGTAAAAAATAAAATTAATACAACCTGTCCCCAAGGAAGCTCAAACATCAGATTGATAGACAAATTTCAAAACTATCCTAAATATGCTCAAAAAGTTAAACGAAGTTACCATGCATAATGAATTAAAGAAAACTAGGAAAATGTTATCTTGCCAAATAGAATATATTAGTAAAGATGTAACAATTATAAAAAAGAACCAAATAGAACTTCTGGAGTAGGAAAGTATAATAGGTAAAATAAAAAAAAATGCTAGAAGGATTCAATACAGATTTGATCAGACAGAGAAAAGAATAAGTAAAATAAGTCAACTAAAATTAACAAATCTGAGGGGCATAATAATTACAGAATGAAAAAAGAAAATGCACACAGCCTAAGAAACCTTTGGGAAACAGTCAAGTATTTCAATTTTATGAATAATGAGAGGCCCAGAAGGTGCAGAAAAATATGTGTGGGGAATAGTGCCAAAACTTCAATTTTGATGAGATATATGATTATACACATCCAAGAAGCTAAAAAAAGCCAAATAAGATAAGCTCAATAAGATGGGCATTTAGCTTTATTATGAATAAATTGTCAAATGCCAAAGATAAAGTGTGAATCTTGAAAGCAGCAAGAGAAAAAAACTGTATGTTGCCATCCTCCACAGGATTAACTGCCCGTATCTTTTCAGAAACTTTTGAACCAGAGGCAGTGGGATGATATATGTAAAGTACTGAAAGAAAAAAAAAAACTGTAAACCAAAAATCATTTATGACACAACTATCCTTTCAAAATCAGTAAAAAATTATACATTTTAGATAAAGGAAAACTGAAGGAATTTGAAAACAGAAACAAAGCAAACTAAAACACTAAAGAAGAAAATGATGAAAAAAGTGGCAAATCAAATAGTCATAAGATATCAAAAATAAGTAGTAAAATGACAGAAAAAAGTGTCTACTTTAAGAGCAACCACTTAAAATGTAAATTTATTAAGCAAACTGAATGGAAGAAATTGGCAGAAGAGACATTTAAAAAATGGTCCACTACATGCTGTCTACAAGATATTCACTTTATTTTCCAAGACACAAATGACTTGAAAGTGAAAGAATAAAAAAATATTTTTTGCAAGTATTAATGAAACAATAGGTGTAACAGTTATATCAATGCTGTACAAAATAAAATTTAAGTTAAAAAACTATTACATGAAAAAAGAAAGACATAATATATTGATAAAAGGGTCAATAAATAACAAGGCTATGACAATTATAAATATATACCTACCTAACAATAAAGCCCCAAAATGTATGACAAAAAAAATAAGAGACGTAAAAGAGGAAACAGAGATTTACAAACGATAGTTGGAGACTTCAATACCCTACTATCAACCTTGTTCTCTTTATATCCTTTTTAAGGTCAGTAACTTTTTTGTTTGCCCTTTCGAGACTATTTTTAGATCTTGTAGGTATCTTTTCAATTTAAAAAATTACATCTTTTTATTCTTTTTTTCTATTTTCCCTAACTCTGTGTTTCTATTAGTCTGTTCTCAAGCTCACTAATTCTTTCTCTGCTTGATAAATTTTGTTGTTGAGAGACTCTAATGCATTTTTAAGTTTGTCAATTGAATTTTTCAACTCCAGAAATTCTGCTTGATTTTATTTTTATTATTGCAACATTTTTGATAAATTTCTCTGACATAATTCTGAATTCCTTCTCAGTATTATCTTGAAGTTTGTTGAACATCCTCAAGACAATTATTTTGAATTCTCTGTCTGGGACTTCGCTTCTGGATTCATCATTGGTACCTTAATTAGTTCTAGTTGGTGGGGTCATATTCTCCTGGATGTTCTTGGTGCTTCAGGATATTTGTTCAATGTCTGTGCTTTGAAGATCTGGGTATTGATTTCAATCTTCACAGTCTGGGTTTTTTTGTACCATTCCTTCTGAGAGGACTTTACAAAAGTTCAAAGGGAATTGAGTGTTGGTCATTGCAGCCATTTCAGCACAAGGGGATGCCCCAAGCCCAGAAACACTGTGGTTCTTGCAGATTCCTTGATAGAATAATACAGCCTTGGATTTAAAGAAAATAAAAAAGAATTATCTTGGTTTCCAGGCAAAATTTCTTCTTCCTTTCCTTCACTTTCCCCCAGGTGAAAGGAATGTCTCTCCAAGGGACTCCCTGAAGTTGAAGGAGGGGTGATACACACACTTCCTCTGCCACCACAGCTGGCACTGCACTGGATCACACCTGAAACCCAAACCAGCACAGGACGGGTACCCAGACCAAACTCCTGGAAGTGTTGTCATCCCATACCAGTTTAATACTGGGACTTGCCCATGGCCCTTGGTTGCTATTGTCTGGCTGCCACTGTTGTTTATTCAAGGCCCAAGGATACTTTAGTTAGTAGGTGGTGAAACCTGCCAGAACTAGTCCTGTACCACTAGACCAGTAGATTGGCTTCTGGCCGGGCGTGAGTCAAGAAATGTTGTCCAGGAGCAAAAGCCTGGAATCCGGGGCTTCTGGAATCTTTTTTGTGCTTTGCTTTACTGCACCCAAACGGATACCTAAGTTGCAAGACACAGTCCTCTGTACTCATCCTTCCCCTTCCTGCAAGTGGGGCAAGTCTCTCCCTGCACAGAACTGCCTGGAATTGGGGGATGGGTGATACAGGCACCTCTGTGGCCACTGCAGTTGGTGGCCCACTAGTTGCACGCCAAGCCCACTGCCTCTAAGACCGGCATAGCACCAGGGTTTGCCCAAGAACTGCAGTTTCTGTGGTCTGACTGCACAGAGATTGCAGTCAAATATATTTTGGGCTCACGGACTCTTTAGACAACTGGTGGTGAAGACAGTCAAAATTCAATTCTACCCACGGTGAAAGATTTCCCTCTGGCCCTGGGCTGGTCTAAATGTTCCCTCCTTGGGAATGGGCAAAATTCTGACCAGCATTGTGTCCCACTGTGACAAGGCAGTCAAAGCTAATGCAGATGTTGTTTGCTTGGTGCTGCATCTTTGCTTGGTCTCCTTACCTTTTTCCCTTTTTATTCTTTTATTATTATTATTATTGTGAATACTTCTTAAATAAACTACTTTCATGCTAATTCTTATCTCAGCATCTGCTTCTCTGGAGCCCAAATTATTACACTCTTTAAAAATGTAGATTTTTTAGTTTTATTTTTTGTATCACAACATATATACAATAAAGTTTATCAAGCATGTTCGCTTTAGGCATTTCACCTGATAAACATAAGATACATCTACAGAGTACTTTCATTAAAAACCAGTTTAGTCAAAGCATAAACATTTCTAACAACCCTAAAGTTTCTCTCATAGCTTTTCTTAGTTAATTCCTTGCACTTTCTTCAACTCCTGAAGCAAGCCCTGTGGTGGCTCTAACAGCATTGATTACATTTTAAAACAATATTTCTGAATTTAATATAAATATAATCATGCAGTGTGAACTCTTATGATTTTTTTTCATTTATAAAATATAATGACCATCTTAATCCCTTCAAACTGCTACAACAATATGCCATAACTGGGTGGCTTATAAACAATAGAAACTTATTTCTCAGAGTTCTGGAAGGTGATACATTCAAGATGAAGGCACCAGCAGGTTCTGTGCCTGGTGGAGGCCTGCTTCCTCATAGATGCATATCCACCCATTGTAACGTCACATTGATGGAGATAAATAAGTCCCCGGGGAACTCTTTTTTAAGGTCACTAATTTCATGTATAAGGGCTCCACTCTTATGACCTAATCACCTCCCAAAGTCGCATCTCTCCCTTTATTACTATTACTTGGGGGATTATGATTTTAGCATATAAATCTCAGGGGGACACAAACATTCAGATTATGACAATGATTGTGAGATTCATTCTTGCCATTGCATGTAGAAGTAGATTTTTTTAACTCTTCCTTCTCCTATCTTGTCCTCTCCCCTCTTCTGTCTACTCCTTCCCTCCCCTCCCCTCCCTTTTCTCCTTCTTTCTGTTAGATTATTTTCTTTTGCAATAGTCCATTGTGTGGATACAACACAATGCATTTATCCATTATCTAGTTGATAGACATTTGGGTTGTTTCTAATCCTGATCTATTACAAACGGACATGAGCATTCATAAATCTGTCTTTAATTTTACATAAGCTAAAGTATTATTCTCTTTAGTACGTGTTTTCTTTGATTTATAAAAGCTTTCTCTTCACATATAGCTCTCAGGATATTAATTTGTATTCTTAGTTTCTCACATATACCTTGCACTGTGCCTTCTTTTCCTTCTGATTCAGATATTTTTCAAATAATTGGTTATCTCAGATAATCATGTTGTTTGTTCTTGTTAATATTTAAAATGAAGAACTGTTTATTATGTGTTTGTTAGTATAAGTAGATGGATTATGCAAGTCAATTTTCTGTATAGGCCTACCATTTCAATGGGGAAAATAATTATTTATTATGTGCCAATAGAATATTTCTTTATATAGAGCATGGTCGGGAGGAGGTTGATACACTGGGACCGTCATGTTAATTTAACCATGACTAGGAACAGCTTTGTACATTTTTGTTTTAATCTTCCTTGTCTATTTGGTTTTACAATTTCAAAAATGCACTTTATTTAGTATTTATGGTAAACTAAATAAATACAAATAAAATTTTAAAATGTAGCCAGTGCATGAAAAACTTATTTTGCATTAGGTACAGGTCTAAGAAAGAATCTCAGAGTCTAATGTCAAATATGAAAATACCATGCAAAGATTGAAACTTTTATTAGTATGTAGTGACCTTTCATATCTTTTTAAATTTGTGATAGCTTAAAGTTTAGTTTGTCTGATATTAAGATCCTGAGCATATATGCACCCAACATAGGAGCACAAACTTTCCTAAAGCAGCTTCTAGGTAAACTAAAAAAAAGATGTTAACTCTAATACTGCCGTAGCTGGGGACTTAAACACCTCACTAACAAACCTAGACAGATCATCAAGACAAAAAAGTCAGCAAGGAGATCTGGAACCTCAATGTGATGCTTGACCAAATGGACTTAACTGATACCTACAGAACACTCCACCCAACAAACACGGAATATACATTCCACTTATCACCACATGAAATATACTCTAAGACAACCACATCCTCGACAGTAAATTAAATTAAACAAATTCCATAAGATTGGAATTCTGATATACATCTTCTCAGACCACAGCAGAATAAAAATAAATATAAAGACCAACAAAGTTTCCCCAAAACCCACAAAGATAGGGACACTAAACATAATGATGCTAAACTATTCATGGGTCAGCACAGTTATCAAAACAGAGATTAAAACATACCTGGAAACAAATGAAAATGAAGAAACATTTTACCAAAATCTCTGGGATGCCGTGAAAACAGTCCTAAGAGGGGAATTCACATCTCTACAAATACACATGAAGAACATAGAAAGAACACAAGTTAAAAGCATAACAAATCACCTAAGGAAGTTGGAAAAGCAAGACCACCAAAACCCTAGTTTCAGTAGAATAATCCAGATCACCAAAATAAAAGATCGAATTAGGGACATAAAAGACAAAAATATAATAATAATAAAAAAATGAAACCAAAAGTTGTTTTTTTGAAAGGATAAACAAGATTGATGGACTCCTAGCTAGACTGATCAAGAAAAAGAGATAAAATCCCAAATTAACACAATCAGAAATGCAAAAGATCAAGTCACAACTGACCTCGAGGAATTACAAAAGATTATCAGAGATTGCTATGTACACATTTATGGAAACAAACTCGGAAACCTTAATGAAATAGAGGACCTCCTTACATCACCCCCCTCCCCCCAGGTTGAAACAAGAAGAAACCAAGACCCTAAATAGATCAATTACAACTCTGGAAATTGACTACGTCATAAGAAAACTACCTACAAAACAACAACAACAACAAAAAAGACCCCTGGCCAGATGGCTTTTCAGTAGAATTCTAAAAAACATACAAGGGGGAGCTGATGCCATTTCTATTGAAAGTATTCCAGGCAATCAAGAAAGATGGAACTCTCCCCAAATCATTTTATGAAGAAGCTAGCATCACATTGATACCCAAATCAGGTAAAGATCCAACAAAGGAAGAGAACTACAGGCCACTATCCTTGATGATCATAGATGCTAAAATTCTCAACCTATCCTTGCAAATCAGATTCAATAGCACATCTCAAAAATTATCCACCATGACCAAGTAGGCTTCATCCTCAGGATGCAGGGCTGGTTCAACATCCACAAGAACATAAGTGTAATTAAATACATCAACAGATGTAAAGACAAAAACCACATGATTATACCACTACATGGAAAAAAAAAAACTTTTGATACAATCCAGCACCATTCTTTGATAGAAACCCTTGAACATTTAGGCATAGATGAAACATATCTCAAAATAGTGAGAGCCATCTATGAGAAACCCACAGCCAACATACTACGAAACAGACAGAAAATGGATCCATTTTCTCTGAAAACTGGAACAAGACATAGATGCCCACTGGAATAAAACATGGATGTTCATTCTACCCAAGGCAATCTACAGATTTAACGCAATACCCATTAAATTACCAGCAGCAACTTCTCAGACCTGGAAACGACAATACTGGAATTCATATTGAAACATAAAGGACCATGGATAGCCAAAACATTTCTAAGGAAAAAAAAAAAGCAGGAGATATCACACTCCCCGACTTTAAACTTTATTATAAAGCTACAATAATCAAAATGGACTGGTATTGGTACAAGAACAGGCTTATAGACCAATGGAACAGGATAGAGATTCCAGAGGCAAAACCCCAATTTCTCAACCAACTCATCTTCTGTAAAACCCCCACCACCAACCACTGGGGAAATGAGAACCTATTCAGTAAATTGTGCTGGGAAAACTGGCTGACCACATGCAGAGGATTAAAACAGGATCCCTACCTTATCCCTATACACAAAAGTCAACTCTAAATGGATCAAAGACCTAAATGTAAGCCCTCAAACTATAAGATTCTTAGAAAATACAGGAGACATCCTTATGGAAATTAACACTGACAACCAAATCCTGATTAAAACCCCAAATGCCCATGCCACAAGAAATAAGATAGACAAGTGGGACCTCATCAAACTGACAAGCCAAATAAATCATCAAGAGAGCGAGTAGACAGCACACAGACTGGGAAACAATACTTGCCAACTGTATATTTGACAAAGGCCTAATATCTAGGATCTACAAGGAACTCAAATATTCTGGAAAAAAAAAACAGCCCCATTACAAAGTGGGCAAAAGATATGAATAGGCACTTCTCAAAAGAAGACATATGAGCAGCCAACAGATACATGAAAAAATGCTCAGGCTCACTAATCATCAAAGAAATGCAAATTATAACAACACTGAGATACCACCTAACTCCAGTCAAGATGGCTATTATCAATAATTCAAAAAACAACAGATGTTGGAGAGGATGTGGCAAAAAGAGAACACTTCTACACTGTTGTGGGCATGTAAACTAGTACAACCTCTGTGAAAAAAAGTTTGGTGATTCCTAAAAGGTCTAAAAATCGACCTTCCACATGATCCTGCAATCCTTATACTGAGAATATACATGGAGGAACTCAAATCACTCTGTGAAAAAGATACCTGCACACACCTATTTACTGCAGCCTTGTTCACAATAGGAAAAATATGGAAGCAACCATGCTTCCTATAGAAAGAGGACTGGATAAAAAAAAATGTGGTACATATACACAATGGAATACTATGCAGTCATAAAGAAGAACAAAATTATGAACTTCAGAGCAACTTGGATGGGCTTAGAGTCTATAAAACTGAGTGATCTGTCACAGAAAGTACTGAGTATCACATTTTCTCATTCATAAGTGGACCTTGAATAATTATAATACTATAATAAAAGGATTGGCAGTAGTGGGAAACTGCCAGGGGAGGGGGGACAGCTTTGGCAGTAATGGGAAACTGCCAGGGTGTGGAGCATACCTCATAAACAAGGGTACCTGTATAATGAACATTTGTATACTTAACGCTGAGTTGTACCCCATATCTAAAAAAAAATACCCAAATAGACAAAGAAGATTTTGTGTCATCAACCTTGAAGCCAACATTTAATTAACCACTCATTATACCTATTTACTTACTGGGAGGTAGAGAGGAGGGAATTTGTTTAGCCTGCCTGTGGCTGTTCTGTAGTAATCAATTATTAACTATTTAAATATCCAATTAATTAAAATCAAATATTAATCCTTAAAAAAGTGATGAGTAACTTCAAAGATTAAAATTTTTCATACTCTTTGTACCTTCACTTCTGAAGCCTTTCTCTACCTGTTTTGAGTTGTGAAAGTCATATTTAAGAAATTTGGAAAATTCAAACTAATTTGTTTTGAATTATTAACATAATTTAGTATTTTTACATAGTCTGTTGTTTTAATTGGTTTTAGGGAACAAGGAAAGTTAAACAATTCGACTAAAAACCAATTTTTGTCTGTTGTGTTCTTCATCACACAACACATATTTGGATCACGTATTTGGTTCACAATTATGTACAGCTGACCTGGAAAAAGGCTTTGGTTTACATGGGTCCCCTTATACGCATTTTTCTTTTGACCAAACATGGATCCACAATACAGAATACACAAGATGTCTAACTCATTTACATGAACTGCCAAGTTTTAATATATTAAGTTCCACAGGGCCAACTGTGAGAATTGAGTATGCCCAGATGTTGGTATTTGGAGGGTTCCTGGAACCAGTCCTCTGTGAATACAAGGGACAAGGTGCTACTGTAACAACGACAGAAAAGAAAATCCAAATAATGTCATTTAAATTACACAAGAAGTTCAGACATTAGCGTTTCAGGCTGGTGGGGAACTCTGATCTAGGAATTAGATTTCTTTTATCTTTTTGCTCTGCAATACCCAGAATATATGTTTTACTTCACAGCAAAAGATGGCTAGCATCAGGTCTTCTAGCCAGTTGGAAGGAGAAAGAAATACATTCCAGGCAATTATGTCTGAAATGACCTGGAAATTTGTACACATAATTTCCACTAACAGTTATTTGGCTTGAAATTCATCACATGACTGGTTATGTCTAGATGCTTGTGTCCCGCTAAATTTGGGGAGAGTGAACTTATAGCAATAATAATAAAAATAATATTGAGGAAATAATAAATGTGATGTCATTTACTCTTGCACCTCAAGTGATTTTAAGGACTGATATCTTTCTTTTGTTCTAATAATTGCTACTTTAAAATAAGAAAGTAATCAATTTTCTTTTATTGTTTTGGAGGGGGAACAGGGTCTCACTCTGTCACCCAGATGGAAAACAATGGCATGGTCACAGCTTACAGCCTTGACATTCCGGGTTTAGGCAATCCTTCTGCCTTAGCCTTCTGTGTAATTGGGACTACAAGTGTGTACCACCATGCCCAGCTAATTTTTATTTTTTTTTAATTTTTGGTGGAGATGAGGTCTCACTATGTTGCCCAGGCTGGTCTCAAACTCCTGGATTCAAACAATCTTCCCACCTCAGCCTTCTAAATTGGTGGAGTTACAAGCATTAGCCACCACAGCTGGTTTTTCAAATAATTATTTTTGTTATACCCTGTCTTTAAAATTTAAAACAATATTTATGAATGTATTTTTATTTCAAAGTGATTATTGATAATTGATATGTATTGTATATAATTTAATAATTACAAAGATTTAATTATACATTAAGTTAGAATTAACTTAATTGTTCACTTATTTTTATAATTTATAGCTTCCCTACATTTTTGTTTCTTAATATTCTAAAATACATTTAGTGATTTTAGTCATAATTTTTTTCATCCTTTTTTACATCTAACATGGCCTTTCTTCTGATTTAAATGTCAATTATCACATTTCTGGTTTTACATTTTGGGGTCAAAATTTGTTTCCTTCCAATATAGGTAATTAAATTTTTTTTTCCTTAATATTGTGGAAGAGAAGTCTGATGCCTTTTTTTCTTTTATTAGAAAAACTGTTCTTAAACTGTTTAGAGGATAATAGTTTGGGTTGTGTTTTATCTTTTACCATCTTCATGCTTAAAATTCACCTTGATAAAGATTCAATTTATTAATTCTGCTGTTGTAACTTGCTATTAGCTGAAATAACTACTCCGCATTAAAGATCAGCTGCAGCACCATATTTCACGAAAAGAGTAAACTCCTTCAGGATTTATGGTTCTGTAACATCATTTACTTATCTCTCACTCCTTCTGTGCATAAATAATTTCACTCAACAACTGATACATACCTGTTTTTCAACTATAATCCCTAAAAATTCACTATTACAATGGTGATTTAATCCAGATTAATCCAGATAATAGCTTCTTTAACTTTGCTCTGTGCTGTTTTTGTATGTGCTAAATCATGGTAATCACCCTTCACCACAATTTCCATCTACCAGGCTACATGTTATACAAATTCTGTTTGGAGTGTTTGGAAGATTTTTTTTTTTCTTTCTGCAATACTGATACATATTCCCTTCTACTTTAAATGTCTACTTTTAGAAAAGTGAAAGTTTTAAAATTAAATTTTTAAATCTCAAATAGCAAAGGTGCTTAAACTTTTTATATATAATACTGTCTTCTCTCCTCACTGAGGTACAATGCAACCCTGTAATTATTACAGGCAAGTTATTACCAACTCTTCTTTCTTTATCTATGCTCAGCTCCTACTTAATAATGTGTGACCTTAGGCAAATCATTCAAATGCCATTAAAAGTTAGTGTTATAGCCCTTTTTAAGGAGATCACGTTTTACAATATTTCCCTAGCTATTATTGTATACATAATAAAATAAAAAGGTTCCTTATAAAGCAGCAGAGTTACTAGGTAGATTAACTGATTTTTCTCAAAAAGAGTCATATTTAACCAGAGACACTCTTGCCTTTCAAAGACATCTGGTAATGTCTAGATACATTGACATCTCATGTGTGGATTCCAGTAATGCTGATAAATACCCTACAACACAATACACTGGAAAGCCCCCACAGTGGTTAAAAATATCAATAGTGTTAAAAATGAGAAACCATGCTCTAGAAAAAAAAGGCCTTAGATCACCTTTTTCCAAATTTCTACAAGACATAAAAACTCGACCTATGGGACAACACACATGTTTAGGAGAATTATTTTTAAACTAGGCAGAAAGTATAAAATCAAACACAAGTGACAAAGTAAGTAGGCACTCATGAAGTAAAGAACTAGTTACTGAATAACCACTACATGCAGGATGCTTTGAGTTGTTATATCCTCACATCAGGTGTATGAAGAAAGCTCATCTGTTTTATCATATCAGGCATACCTTATTTTAAACAGAGTGACAATATATGACCTACTAATTTTGCTACTACTCCTAGTAATAATAATAATAGCTGCGAGAGCAATATCTATTATTTAGTGAGATATTTTCTGAATAAAAATACTATGCTGAGCTTTTTTTTGTTATCTTAATTCTTACTAAGACTCAGTGGGATATTAGTAGTGAATAACATCAAACTTAATCCTCTATTATCATTCTCTCTCTCTCTCTCTCTCTCTCTCTCTCTCTCTCTCTTTCTCTCTTGCTCTGTCTCCACACACACATACAAAACTCTAAGAGCAAGCATCTCTGGATCAATATAAAATAAACCTCTTTTTTATTTTTTTACTAGAAATGAGGATACCAATGCCCTGAAAATAGTTTCTTCAAAACCAAGTGGCTACTAAATGCAAAAGCTAAGCTGAAAGCTAAGTTTGACCATCTTGAAAAATAATGTTGTATTCACTAGCATATTTTTATGTGCCATTGGTTCAACTTCATCACATTTTTTTGTGGAGCTTTAGAAATTCAGGTTTTCATATTCTTTCCAGGTCTAAAAAATAAAATTGTCTGTGGTTGCTGACAATAAATATCAGTTTTACTAGCATTCCAAGTGATTTTTAGTCATAAGTTTGAAGCGCACTAAATAATATTACATTACAATTTAGAAAATCAAAGGATATGGCTACTAGTTTATTTTTCTTGGTTTTTTTTCAAGGTTATATTTCTCAGTTGTGGCTGTAATAAGCAGATAAGTCTCTCAACTCATGACCACTTTAGGTTCTTATTTATAAGGTTAGTAACAATCAATTATATGAAAGTATTCACAAGCAGTGATTTTTAAGATAGATTTCATAGACCACAAGGTGTTTGTGAAAGTTAAATGAGATCATGCAAATAAAAATTTAAAGTTCTTTATAAACATTTGAAACTGAAAACTCCAGGGTCCTATTCAATTCTACCTAGATTAATTCAACTCTATATTTGTAAAAATTTTTTCATTCCCTCACAAAATCCTGTCCCTACGGTAGTCACTAAGGTTGTTTCCACATATCATATTTCTTCTCATCTTCTGTATGTATAGTACGATATTACCTCCTCATTGCTTTGAAGTTAGTTAGGATCACGTGACTTTTTTTGGGTAACAAAACATGAGTAAAAATAATGCATGCTGCTTCCAAGAAAAACTTCTGGAGCTAGTGCTCAATCCACCATTTCTTCTTCATTGTGGAAAACCAAAAATATGATTTTAACAGTGAGTGTCAAGAAGGAGCTTCCATTAGCCAGAGTGACTACACAGTGTTGTGGAAACTCATGGTGTGTGAATCCTCTGAGAATTAGTGGTTGTTTGTTTTGGTAGTATATTATAGCCCACTGTGACTACTGTATTCACTTTCAGAAACATTAAGCTGGAACACTAGCTCTGGAAAACTTTTGAAACATCGGAATGATGAGACAAAGATATCTCCCTCTCTCCTTACCACACGCTATTATTTTCCTTGTGCATAAAAGAGGAACTGTTCTTTGAAAACTTAAAAACTGCCTGTGATGGCAATGGAATGCTTTTACACAACAGGATAAATGTAAGATAGATAAGTTTAAACTATAAAGTAGGTATATATTCTCACACACACACACACACACACACGCACACACTCATAGAAAGGAGTGACTTAGCATGTAAATATATACATATAAAAAGATGTGACAATAAAGTGGCTGATACAATTTTTAAAAAGAACTAAAAAGCATTCAAAAATAGTAAAAATGGTCTCCTCAGATAAATGAGCCCTGAGCATACAAAAATGCCACTGTTTCTAATGGGTATTGTAGTCTAAGCAAAATCATTATTTCATTTTATAATAATGTAAATTTTAAAGTTGATATTATATTTATATCATACATCTACATTATAATCTATGTATAAAGTCTAAAATACATTTCATTTAGCATTTGTTTCATTCTTAAGGTTTCTTAAATTTCCCAATAAAATCTACCTTAATTTGTTCCATTTATTGATAAAAATATTTTTCATTGTAAATCTGTCTTGCTACTACTGCACATCTTTCAAAGCATGCTACCTACCCATTCTACATTCACCTATTAAAACACATCAAGTATGTATTAGCCTAACCCTTTTAAACTTGACAGATCTCCACTTCTTCTTAGCCTATGTTGTACAGTGGTCTGAGGCAAAGATTAAATGTGAATCCTATTTGAGAGAAAACATTCCTAGAGCATCAAGAAGGGGGCAAGAAGGGAGGAAAGCAAGGCAAGAATGGAGGGTAATGCAAGGTGATGTATTAGCCTAGTGGTTATTAAGTCAAAACAATATATTTCTTAGATACAGAAGATTAATTTTGCAGTAGAGTTTACAGGTAAACTGATTTAAAGAGTCATTTGTAAGAACACATCCACTACAACAAAATGATGAGTCTTGTGAATTGTGAAATGATCTGTTAAAAGATCAGCTAAGCACACATCCAGATAATCACTCTGCAGATTTATTCAATATAATGTGTTAAATCAATGGCAAATAGGCAGTGCTATATACTCAATAGCTAGAATTTTTTTTTATTGTAACCTTAAGATTCTTATGGACGATATGAACAACAAAGCAGTCTCTAATAAGTTAGGTATGTTTCATTTCACTAAACTATGCTTCAGAGTGAACAAGATCACACAGTCTATTGTACAATCATATGGGTATATTCAGGATTAGTCCTCAGAAGGTTCAGAAAGTATGTGTAAATGACATGAACAGGTGGCCTGCGTTTCTATATCATCTAGTTCAATTGCAATAAAACATTTCACACAATTCACACCTTGACCTAATGGAGGTTTCAGAATGAACAACTGATGACAGGAGTAAAAGACTCAGGCCTGTCTTAAAAATGGATGGTTTAGCTAGGCGTGCTGGTGTATGCCTGTAGTTCTAGCTACTTGGAAGGCTGAGGCAGAAGGATCACCTGAGCCCAGCAGGTTGAGGTTGTGAAGGCCATGAGCATGCCACTGCCCTCCAGCCTGGGCAACAGAAAGAGACTCAAAAAAAAAAAAAAAAAAGGATGGCTATTGTATACTAGTGATCTTCAAAAATATAGCCCTGTCATGTATTGCCTTACTTAGAAGATGTGGTAAATGGAAATTCTTCAATTAAGCAGAGCTGAAAACAATGCAATAGATTGTTCATTATTGGGGGTGACAGAAACTAGTGTGCCATACCAACATGTACTCCAGGAAAGTGAAAATATTTTATATATTTGGTCATGGACCTGAAAAGAAAAACATTAGAATATTGAGAATAAAAAGTCTGAAGAACAAGTTGGATGGATCTATGACACATAAAGAATGCATGCAGATGTTTTCCTCTGAGTCTCATGTTAATGCCCATGCAGCATTTCTCCCATGAACAAACTGAACACATTTAGAGGAAGGGATATTACATATGAGCACAACAGTAGGGCTGAGTATTCAGTCTTATATCAGCAAAAGCCTTTGCTGAGCCCAGTACAGCCCAGTTCCGTTACTTAACTATGATGTCATAAAATCTACTTTAATCTGGTAAGGTCTGTTTTGGAAATGGTGGTTTACCTTTCCAGACCACATTGCATTCACTAGTACCATTTTCCAAGAGCAACGGAAGTCTATTGTCATGATGTTGCAAACTAAACTGCCTCAAACAAAGGTACTTACTTTATCAAATTAAAAAAAAATAAAGTGATAAAACAATAGATTTATAAGTTTGGTATCCACTGACCTTTTGATGTATTTCATTACTCAGAAGTGAGTCTTATTGAATAGTGAAATGATCCATTAAAAGATCAGCTAAGCACAAATCCAGATAATCACTCTGCAGATTTATTCTGTATAATGCCAATCAATGGCCAATAGGCAGTGCTATATACTCAATAGCTAGAATATGTAAGTTGGTACTCATAAGTAGAAATAGGATTTTCTCTTAACAACATTTCTAAGAATTAAACGCTAACTGATTTTTAGTAAATTAAATTCTGAAGAGATAATATAATTCTGGGTTGAAGTTCTAAAATTCAAGAAAAAAATGTAGAGCAAAGCAAAAGTAATTATGCAAATATTAATTAATTAAATATATGAAATCAAAATAAGACTACTTTGTGTTGTTATAAAATTATATAGAATTAAAATAGTTAACAAAATATTATTTTAAAGAATATCATGAGTTTAAAAAATATCATTCTGTAAATATAAAATTTATAGAAGCCTAGTTTAGTCATGTTTTAGACAGTTTGGCAAAGTTTCTGGATATTCAAGCAATATACAAAAGTCAATTGTAGTTCTGTATTCTAACAACTGATAGTTAAGGGGGAAAAAATGACAATGAAATGAAAAACATCAATTGCCTTGAAAAATAACTAACAAAGAAATCCAAGATTCATTTGGGGAAAATTATACAATCTTGTTGATAGTCATTAAAGAAAGCTTAACAAATGAACCTACATATCAGACAATAGATTAGAACTTGAATTTTTAAAGCTTGCTCAAATTGTCTTAATAAATGAATTTGTGTGTGTATATATATATATATATATATATTTATATATATATATATATATTTACAATGCAAAAGTTGTTTTTACAGGGTTCTTATATTGTAAAACTAGCAAGCTTATTCTGAAATGTTTATGACCAAGAATAGCCAACACTTTATTATCCTGATAGTACAGGGTATTGACTATTTTAGAAAATTTTAAAACTGACTGTGTTGTAATAACGACAAAAAATACATATAAATACTCCAATGAAATTGAATGAGAACCTAGATAGAAAACAAGTACATATAAGCAATCATAAATGAGATGGCATTGAAGACAGGAGAAAATAGATGGCTTTGAAAACTAGGTTTTCAAATTGTAAAAAAGGGATTCTGTCTTTATTAAAACAAAAGTTCCAGTTGGTTTTGATACGATATGCTTGGGGCAAAATTTAAAAGGTTTTTAGGAAATAAGAAAAGAGAATATTTTCAGGACATGGGACATAAACGTGTTTCTTTAACATGACACAAGTGCTTTAACCAGAATATTGTCCAGAAAGAAAAGGCAGCAGCAAATTTTTTAATCTTCTAAATAGCCCATAAAAAATAAAGGATGTAGAAAATGTCAAGGTAGGAAAATCCATGGATTGGTCTCTCGCCCTAAAAAAAACCCATTTAGCAAAAAGGAACATTTGAATAAACTATTTTGGAATTCTAGAATCTGATTGGTCGGTCATAGCAGTCAGTACTTGATGAAAGAAGAGACTACTGCTTTTGATAAAAGAGCAATATGCTTCTGCTACCATCTCCCATTTCTCAGCTCTTGAATAGCTGGGGTATCTCAGTTGGTATTCATGGATAATTGGCAGGTGTCAGGCTATCATAGGAGATCTTGTGTTCCAAAAATTTGAGGTTGCTCATTTGGGTTTGTCTTGTGGTCCCCTAAAGAACTGGCACAAAAGTTTTCCTTAGTGTCAGCCCTCTGAATGCAATGACTTCTTCTGGTGGCATCTATTAAGACTATTTAAAGAGACAGAACAATTCTCCTCAATCACTTTTGGAGAGAGCCATTTAAGAAAACTTTTGTCAGGTCACTATCTGACTCTAGAAAAATGACTCCAGAAACTTCAGCAACAACACACAAGAAATAATATACACTTTACAAAAATAATTTGGAAAAGTCACAAAATAGCAATTCTGGCCCTACATGAGCAAAATCAATAATCCCTGATGATTGGGAGAATCAGATTTCTAAAATTACCAAGTATAATATGCAGAATGCTCGGTTCTCTCCTGAAAATCAAAAAACATTAACTGAAGCTAGAAAGTTTGACCCACTGAAATGATAAAAATGTTGACAGAAACTATTCCTGAGGAAGCCCAGACATAGAAATTACTAAATTCAACAACATATTAAGATTATACATCATGACTAAGTAAAATTTGTCTCAGGAATTTACTGTTTGTTCAACTTATTGCAATCAATTAGTAGTATAACACAACATACTTAAAACACACACACACACACAATCATATCAGTAAAGGCAGAAAAAGCATTGAACACAATAAATACTTTTTAGTATAAAAAAATACTTAGAAATAGGAATAGAAAAGAAATACCTCAACCTGGCAAAGGTCATCTATGAAAAAATCTGCAGCTTAAAACAAATTTAGTGGTAAGAGAGTGAATGCTCTCTTAGGAAAAAGACAAGGACATCCACTCTCACTACTACTATTCAACATTGTTCTAGAGACACCAGTTAGGAAAATTAGGCAAGAAAATAAAATGAAGAGCATCCAGATTGAAAAGAAGATAACAAAACTATATTTGTTTGCACTTGGCATGAACTTGCATATAGAAAATACGAAGGGGTTGCAAATAACTAGGAGAGCTAATAAACAAGTTCAGCAAGGTAGCATGATATGAAATCAATATACAAAAATCTGCTGTATTTTTTTGCACAATAAACAATTAAAAAATGAAACTTTAAAAAATTAACTTTTAAAATATAGCATAAAAGATCTAGAAATTTATTTCATACAAAGATAAATATTGCAGAGTACAAATACAGTGCTGAAAGAAATTAAAGACCTAAATAAATAGGATGACGTCTCATATTCTGTGGTCATGGATTGGAGTGCTTATCATTGCTAAAATCTCAATATACCTTAAATTAATACATTTTGATACAAAACCTATCAAATTTTCAATTGGCTTTTTTTGGCCCAGAATAGACCAATTCTAAAACTCATATGAAAATACAAGAGAACAACAATACTCTTAAAAATACAGGAGAACAACAACACTCTTAAAAATAATAAACTGGACTCGGTGGCTCAGCCTGTAATCCCGTGCTTTGGGAGGCAAAGTTGAGTGGATTGCCTGAGACTGAGGGTTCGAGACCCGCCTGGGCAACTTGGTGAGACCTCATCTCTACAATAAATAAAAAGAATTAGCCGGGCGTGGTAGTGCACGCCTGTAGTTCCAGTTACTTGGAAGGCTGAGGCAGAAGGATCGCTGGAGCCCAGTAGGTCGAGGCTGTGGTGGCCGGGAGCGGCCACTGCCCTCCAGTCTGGGCGACAGAGTAAGACACCAACTCAAAAAAAAAAAAATAGAAAAATAACAAAAACGCTCTTAAAAAATAATATAATTGGACCGCTCATATTTCCTAAATTTAAGCTTATTATACAAAGCTATTGTCATCAACACTGTGTGCAACTTGCATAGATCAAAGTCATAGATTAATAAAATTAATTTTATGGTATACAAATAAGCCTATGGATGTATGGCTAATTGATATTTGACAAGAGCACTAAGGCAATTCAATAGTGAAAAAAAAAATAGTCTTGTGAACAAATAGTGCCTGACGGACTCAATAATGACAGGCAGAACAAGAAAATTGAACCCTTATATAGCATCATGTAAAAAAATATAACTCAAACTAGACAAAATATAAGGTCTAACACTACAAAACTCTCATCAGGAAACATAAAAAACACTTTTGTGATTTTAAAGCAATTATATAGATATAAATTAGACTTCATTAAAATAAAAAACATTTAAAGCTTCAAAGAACACTGTTAAGTCCAACACAGAGATTGTGATGCCCCTAACTTTGTTATTCTTTCTCAAAATTGCGTTGACCATTCGGGGTCTTTTGTGGTTCCACACAAATTTTAGAATTGATTTTTTTTCTGATTCTGCAAAATATACCATTGGAATTTTGAAAGGAATTACATTGAATTGGTAGATCGCTTTGAATACTGACATTTTAACAATATTGAATCTTCCAAAATAGGTATGAGGGATATCTTTTTGTACATTTGTGTTTTCTTCAATTGCCCTTGTCAATGTCTTACAGTTTTCAATGTACAAATCTTTCAGTTTCTTAATTACATTGATCAATAAGTATTTTTTACGCTATTGTCAATGAGATCTTCTTTATTTTTCAGATGGTTTGTTATTTCTGAATAGAAATGCAACTGGCCAGGCTCACAGCTCATGCCTGTAATTCTAGCTCCTTGGGAGAGTGAAGCAGGGTGATCACTTGAGCCCAGCAGTTCAAGGCTATAGTGAGCTCTGATCTTGTCACTGTACCCCAGCTTGGACAACCAAGTGAGACAATCTCTTTAAAAATAATAAATTTAATACATTTTAAAAGTTTGAAAGGAAATAAATTTTTGTGTATTAATTTTGTATCCCACAATTATACTGAATTAGCTTATTGGGTCTAACAGGTTTGCATGTGTATGTGTGCCTATGTGAAGTCTTTAGGACTTTCTATAAATAAGATGATGCTATCTGAAATCTATGTTACAAAGTTGTGGTAATTAAAACAGTATGGTATTGGTGTCAAATCAGACACAAAGACCAATAGAACAGAATAGAGAGCCCAGGAAAAAAACCCACACATATATAGTCGACTAATTTTTAACAAGCACACTAAGAATACAGAACGGGGAGAGGAAAGTCTCATCAGTAAATAGTGCTCAGAAAGCTGAACGTCCATATGTAAAAGAATGAAATTTGACTCCTGCCTCAAGCCATATACAAAAGTTAACTCAAAATGGATTAAATAATTAAATGTAAGATCTGAAGCCATAAAACTGGGAAAAAAACACAAGGAAGGCCAACATTGGTATTGGCAATATCTTTATTTATTTATTTATATTTAATTTTAAAAATGTGGAGTGCAATTTAGGATTAGGTATACCAGTGGTCATTGTACAGCTAAAGTCTGGGTGTCCCTTTCATCTTCAATTTGCCTGGTTTGAGATCGGGTACCTTTATTGATATTATGCTTCCCTCCCCCACCCTGGCAGTATTTTTTGTTTTTTTAATATGTAACATCAAAATCACAGGTAACAAATGTGAACATAAATAAGCAGGACTATATCAAACTGAAAATCTTCTGCACAGCAAAGAGAAGAATTTAAAAAAAGGAAAAGCAAGCTACAGAATAGGAGAAAACACTTGTAAAGCTATATTTTATATGGTGTTGAAATCCAAAATGCATAAGGAACATATACAGTTTAATAGTCACAAAACAAAAACCCTGACTTAAAAATGGGCAAAGAATCTGAATGGACATTTTCCTCCAAAGAATACATACAAATGACCAGCAGGTATATGAAAAGATTCTTAACATCATTAACCATCAGAGAAATGCATATCAAAACCACAATTTGCCTGTTAGGTTGTCTATCATAAAAGGAGAATAATAACAAGTGTTGGCAAGAGTATGGAAGAAAAAGTGGTTCTGGAAGTTCCTCAATAAATTAAAGCTAGAACTACCATACTATTTAGCAATTCCACTTTTAGGTATATATACAAGAAGAACAATGAAATCAGTTTCTCAAAATGATATTTCCTCTCTCATGTTCATTGCCACATTATTCACAATAAACAAGATAGGAAAACAGCCAGAGTGCCTATCAATAGATGAATGGATTAAAAAATTGTGGTAATCCTGCTATTTTACACAACAGAGACAAACCTGGAAGACATTTTTCTAAGTTTAATCTGGTTAGCTGAAGAAAGACAAATACACTGTATGACCTCAATTATATGTGGATTCTAAATAAGTCAAACTCATAGAGGCATAGAGTAGAATGATGGTTGCCAAGGTCTAGGGGTGAGGTAAATAGGGATACATTGGTCAAAACAGACTTTCAGTTAGAAGATGAATTAGCACTGAAGAACTAATGTGCAGCATGGATGGTGATAGACGTGTTCATTAATCTGATCGTAGTAATCATTACACAGTGCATATATATGTCAAATCATCCCATTGTGCACTTTGAATATAAGCAACCATTGTTTTCCAAATAAATGTATTAAAATTTAAAGAATAAATAAAACACACAGAGTGGAAGAAACTAGAGATCACATGTCAGATAAAGGTCTAATGCCAAGTATGTAAAGAATCTTACAACTCAACAATGTCTTAAATTTCTTAATCTTACATCTTAAATTTCTTAATATTGTTAAGAGAAATAAGCCAATCTGAAAAGGCTACACATTGTATAATTCCAACTATATGATATTCTGAAAAAGACAAAACAATGGTGATAGTAAACATATCAGTGATTGGCAAGGATTTGGGAAATGCTTGATAAAATACATAAATTAAAGGCACTTTTCTGATTGTATGTTATTTTACAAAATAAAAAAAATACAAATAGCGACTGGAATGTTATTTTGGATTTTCTCTAATGTGTATTTCAAGAATTTCTCCTTTAAAAACATCAAATGAGAATGTATGGATCTGAGAATTTTCAGCCTGTACTATTTCATTTTCTAAATCTTTTAAATTTGTAAATTAGAGCCTCGGGAGCTAATTAATTGAGATCAACAACAACAAACCCATTGTTTTTGCATAATGGCTGCCTCTAATCAAAATTCAGAGAATAAACCTGATAACGCCAGAGAAATATTTTGTGGAAAAGTTGAAAGTCTTATAAACAGTGTGAATTCCAGAAGAAGGCAATGGAATAAGCAAATACATACTAAAATTTACCCAAAGTACATATTGAAAACTATTTTTTGTCTAAAGAAACTTACTTTTTTTTTTTTTAGTTGGAGTCTCACTCTGTCGCCCGAACTGGAGTGCAGTGGCCACTCCCGGCCACCGCAGCCTCGACCTGCTGGACTCCGGCGATCCTTCGCCTCAGTCTTCCGAGTAGCCGTAATTACAGGCATGCGCTACCACGCCCGGCTGATTTTTTGACTTATTGTAGAGATGAGGTCTCGCTGCCCAGGCGGGTCTCGAACCCGCGGGCTCAGGCAATCCACCCACCTCAGCCTCCCAAAGGCGCGGGATTACAGGCTGAGCCACTGAGCCCGGCTGAAAATTACATTTTTTAATTTTTTTTTTATTTTTGGAGTTGGAGTCTCACTCTGTCGCCCAGACTGGAGTGCAGTGGCCGCTCCCGGCCACCGCAGCCTCGACCTGCTGGGCTCCGGCGATCCTTCCGCCTCAGCCTTCCACGTGGCTGGAACTACAGGTGTGCGCTACCACGCCCAGCTGATTTTTCGATTTATTGTAGAGACAGGTCTCGCTGCCCAGGCGGGTCTCGAACCCGCGGGCTCAGGCAATCCACTCACCTCAGCCTCCCAAAGGCGCGGGATTACAGGCTGAGCCACCCAGTCCGGCTGAAATTTACATTTTTAATAGAATCTTTTTTCACATACAGAGAAAAAATCATTGATGAAAATGCTATAGCAGTCAAAACTAGCTCTGATCACCAAACCAAGGAAACGATGTGAATTAGTTTCCTACAGCTGCTGTTAAGAAACTGCCATAAACCGAGTGGCATAACAACAATAGAAATGTATTTTTTTTACAGATCAGGAGACTAGAAATCTGAAATCAAGTTATCAGTAGGACCATTCTATCTCTTAGCTTCTGGTGGTCACCAACAATCCTTGGAAATTCTTTGTACCCCTTGGTGTGTCACTACATAACTTCAATCTCTGTCTCCATCATCACGTGGTTTCTTCACTATATCTGTGTCTTCATATGGCATTCTCCATTGGGTGTGCTTGTCTCTATGCCTCTTCCCTTCTTATAAGACACCAGTCATATTGGATTGAGTCCACCCTATTTTTTTTTTGAGTTGGAGTCTCACTCAGTCGCCCAGGTTGGAGTGCAGCGGCACACTCCTAGCTATCGCAGCCTCCACCACCTGCTGGGCTCAGGTGATCCTTCTGCCTCAAGAAGTACTTGGAACTCTAGAGGTGCACTACCATGCAAAAACACAATTTTTAAATAAGGTCACATGGATAGGTACCAGGAATTAGGACTTCAACATTTCTTGAAGGCACAACTAAACATACAATACCACTGGTTAAGAAGTGAGAATAATTATATAGCATATAGCATTTATTTTAATTTTAGAGAATAACTGTTTATGTTTAGAAATTGTTACTAGTTGGTAACTGTTCTTTTATATCTGAACAAGCAGCTGATACTATAATTACACTATAAAATGATCGAATATTCACATATACCAGAAGGCAATATATAGGCCACAGATAACAAATCTAATTTTACCTCTAATTGATTCTTTTAAAAAATGTGGAGACTTATTTCCTCTCTTGTATCTTAAAAGCCTCACAAAATGGAAGTTTCGTGATACAGGTCTTTTACCATCAGGAGTTTGCGAAGGACTGCCATAGGGCATGAGATGGTGCTGAGGTAAGTGTAGGAAAGTTCAAGGCAGAATTGATATATATCTACCATAGAATGGGATAATTGCTTTTTTAAATATATATTAATATTTTTTATTTTGATATTGTGGGGTACAGTTAAGGGCTAGGTATACAAATATGCTTCGTTCAGGCACCCTTGTTGATAAGGTGTGTTTCCCCGTCCCCAGACAGATATTACTACCGTTAATCCAGAAAGACAACTATTAATCCAATGTTAATATGCAGAAGTCATCAAGATCGCTGTTCATCTACTGTGTGTTAAAAGTCAGTGGATTGGAAATGGAGGTTGGAATCCAATTCTTGGAAAGGAGTTTGCCAGAAAACTAATTCAGAAAGCTGAGATTATAAGAAGTTACCAAGGACCTCTCTACTAAAACCTATCAGAATTTACAAGGGTGAAAAAAGAAACTGGAAAGAAAAACATAGAGGGTTGTGTTAGGGTGGTTGGTTTAAATTAAAAGATGGAGTGTATATAAGTCTGTAGGTTGGGCATTCTTGTCTGGTGACTTTCAAAATTTCTGTGAAGAGAATTTCAAAAGCTTTTGAAGATCTCAAAGATACATGACCAAACATTTTAAGAACCAATTAACTTTGGCAGTAGTGGAAAACTGTCAGGCGAGGTGGGGTGGGATTGGCAGTTGAGGGAAACTGCTAGGAAGGGAGGGGTACACCTCATCAACAAGGGCACCTGCATAATCAACCCTTATTATACCTAACCCTGAACTGTACCCCACATCTTTATAAATAAAACAAAATAAAAATAAAATAAAAGCTTTCTGGAAAAAAGAACTTCAAAAAAAATTACCAATACCATCAGCGAACGTGTCATTGGCTCCAACTATGAAGATTCCAGGAAACCAAGCAGCCTGAAAGAAAACAAAAGTCCACGGATTTCCCAGTCTATTTGAATTTTACAGTCCATTTGATGCCTGCAGATCACTGACATGAGTAAGTCTGACCCGTCTCCTATCCCAAAACAATTTTTTCACATGATCAGTTCGGTGAATCTGGAAATTATCCATGTCAGGGCACAGAGCCTCTCATTTTATATGATTTTTGGACAAATTTTAGGAATAATAAAAGGTGATATTGACTTTCAAGCAACACTATATGGTCACAAGGAAGGTTTTTGCATGTAAAATACACTATCACTTTACCAATGGGCAGGATTTTAAAGTTCCAACATACAAGAAATAACTAACTTGTATAGAGAGAAATCATCCAGAATCTCATGAAACTACATTAAAAAAACCTTTTGCAAAGTTTCTGAAGTAGAAAAATTACTATAGGTCTCACAAAAATTGTTAGTCATCATTTCACAGTTTAAAAATAACATGAGAAACGTTACTACTATAATAGAATAGTAGTCCAGGAGAAGAGGTGAAATGGACAGAAATTGTGTTTCCCATACAGTTACTTCAAAAAGTAGTAAGCCCTTCTCTCTTTTCCCAAAACCTCCAAACAGTTTTCTTCTTCCTACTTGCCTCCTCCATTTCTCCTTATCCTTGTTATTTTGTCTATTATGCAGTCTGTTTTATCAAGGCAACAATTTCATGTATCTATAAATTCATATCTTCTTCTTTCCATTATTGACATAACCAAACTCTCTCCATGCTTTATTTTTTTCTTTAAGGTTGTAGTATAAGACTATAACTTGTCACTCTATATATTACATAATCATTTCCACTTTCCTAATTTTAATTCTAAAAATTTGATTTTGTTTAAATTGGCTTTTAAAAATTCTTTATTTCAATAACCATGTTTCACTCCCATCATGCTTTCCTGGTTGTTAAACGAAGCCATTTTTTATCACTTTCAATTTTCTTTTTATGTCACTTCTCTTGTATAAACCGAATAAACATATTTGTTGAATTGAGTCACTTAATTAATTAGCTCAGGGGAAAACTCTAAGGAAGAGCAATTTTATGTGCATCAATAAAATAACAGAATTATTTGTTTGACACTCCAAGGAATTGTTTAAACAAATTCTCATCTTTAAAAGTGCATGTCTCTGTCTACTTTGTTGCTTTTATTTAAAATTCATTTTTGTTGTTTCTGTAAATAGAAAAAAAAGTATCAGTTTCTGATATTATTTTTTCTTTGTAACTGACACATTATCTTACAAAATACTTTTGGATTATATTACTCTTGTTTTGAATTTATGCAGATTAACTCTAGATAAGATCAGAAGGAATGTAAATTATGAAAACTTTAATAATATATTTTAAGACTATTCTAAAAGAATCATTTTTTTCTTCCACCTCCCTATTGGACTTACTGAATGGGCCACAATTCCAAATTTTGAGTGTTTTCCCAGTATTTTAAATATGGCTCATCTTAGAGATATCAAAAATTATATAAATAACATTGGTTCTTACAAATAATTTTATGGACTGCATTTAGACTACAGTGGCCAATTTATAACAGATAAAACACACAGTATCTGACATATTTGAAAAATACCTCACAAGATTTCTTTGGTCACTAAAACTAACTTTCCAACATACCAAAATACAACTTATGACTCTGTGAAGAAGACACCTGCGCACCCATGTTAATTGCAGCATTATTCACAGTAGCAAATACATGCTGTCCATCGAAAGAGGACTAGATTATAAAAATGTGGTACATATACATGATGGAATATTACGCAACCATAAAGAAGGAAAAAATTATGAACTTCACAGCAACTTGGATGAATTAAGCGTCTATAATATTGAGTGATCTATCACACAAACAAAGAACTGAGTATCACATATTCTCACTCATAAGCAGACCTTGAACAACTGTCATAATAATATAAGAAAGGGATTGGCAGTAGTGAGAAAACCTCCAGGGGAGCGGAGGGGCACACCTCATCAACAAGGGTACCTACATAATGAGTATTTGTATACCTAACCCTGAATTGTACCCCACATATTAAAAAAAAAAAAAAAAGAAAGAAAGACATGATTTCATCTTCTGTGTGACTCAGGCCGATTCCTTTATTTCTTATCTGAGTTTGTATTTGGGTTAAAAAGAAAACAAAACTTATTTTATTTCTGCAGTAGTGTGTAAAAAAATCAAAAGCGTGTTAATAGTATTTTTGGTGTGGTTTAGAGTTACAAGATAGTTCCCTTAACAAAAACTTACAGATGTGAACTCTTAATTTTACTCCCTGCACACACACAGATTATTCTGTTGATTTATTCATTTTTGGGTTATAGTCATGGTGCTGGCTGTCTGTGTACAGAAACCAAGTTCAAGTGTATGTACACAATAGCTTTAAGCTACTCCTGGACAATGACTAAGTAATGTATCTTTTATATTTCTTTTTTTTTTTTGAGTTGGCTGGAGTGCATTGGCACACTCATGGCCACCCCAACGTCCACCTGCTGGTCTCCGGCAATCTGTGCATCTCAGCCTTCCAAGTAGCTGGAACTATAGGCGTGCGCTACCATACCTGGCTAATTTTTTGATTTATTGTAGAGATGAGGTCTCACCAAGTTGCCCTGTTGCCCTGGCTGGTCTCGAACCCGCGGTCTCAGGCAATCCACTTGCCTCAGTCTCCCAAAGTGCTGGGATGACAGGCTGAGCCACTGAGCCTGACCTTTTTTTTCCTTTATAAATTTGAGCAGTTTAATACTAACTATCCTTATGATATTTACAGAATAGGGCTGTTTATAGGAAATCCTCAAGGCTCACTACAAAAAAACTCAGGACTGAAAAGGCACGTGACCCTTTTCAATGCACTGTGAGTGCCAGTGTACTTGTGTTAGATTGTATTAATTCTGATTTGACCATTTGACTTGTTTGGGTCATTGGATCGTGGAGGGGTGACTGTTGCTTTAGCTTAGACCTCGGATGAGAGGCACTTGGATTAGATCTGAACTTGATGCACAACCTACTGCAGAACTATGCAATCAACTTGCAGTCTCTTAAAGGATTCACTGCATGTTTGAGGATTGCATTTTATGGAGCCATTATTGCTGTAGAAGCTGACAAACTCAGCTCTCTTCTGTGAGAATATCTTACTTCTACAGCACAACTGCCTTTGCCCTCTGGACACTGTGAGCACAGCTTTTAATTACAGCATATTGGGACGTTTTCTACTTCAGAAGCAGATGACAATAGATGCAAATGTAAATATATCTTACTGATCATTGGTACATCTTTTTAATGTTGATTTAGATAATGTGTGAACCCAGACTGACATTAGTAATAGGGAGGCAGAATTTCAAATGTCAGCTTTCCTACGAATGTGTGTGATCTTAGCAAATCACTCTGCCCACTTTCTCTTTTGTTTCCTTTATTTATTTATTCTACTGAAAAGAATGCTTAAGTTAACTCACTTCTACAGCTATGAATTGTGTCCTTACTTTGTTTTATCTACTCTAGTAGGCCTTTGAGAAAATAAAAAATAAAAATGTGTCCTGTTTCTTAGGAATTCGCAAAATTCATTAGTTGTGGGGAAAGGAATACAAGAACAGTTATAAGTCAGAGACTTATGGAACGTTTCAGTGGAAGCCTGTGGAACAAAAGACCCACTTAGCTAAAGAGTAGGCAACTATGTAACACATATAACAATAAACTGTGGCATAGAAGGACAGAACAAAAGCCTGGTCATGGGAAAGTGAGTGACATTTTGGGGAAAAGTCCCCAGTTACATAAAAAATGCAATTGATTGTTTCTATAATTAGTAGATATGAGAAGGAACTTGAAAGGGTCAATGGATGAGACGTCAATGAAGATTGGGTCAATGTTTTCCTTCCCTGATAAACCAGAAAACAGGCAGAAAAGAATTATTAAGATAAAATATAAGAAGCAAGTCTTTCTTGTAATGAAGTTAGGAGTGCTTTGCAGTTAATGAGATTTAGAAAGAACCGAATTGTTGGGTGAGAACATTAAGGTTTCTTTCCTTCTAGATAGAAGGAAAATGCAACAAGAGTGGCTTAAGCAATAGAAATTTACTTTTTTGGTTCTGGAGTCTAAAAATCCAAGGTTAAGAGGCTGAAAACATTGGCTTCCTTTGAGGCCTCTCTTCTTGGCTGACAAGTGACCAGATGGCAGGCCTCTTGCTGTCTCTTTACTTAATCTTCTGTCTGTGCAGACTTATTTCTGATGTCTCTTTGTGTGTTCTAATCTCTGCCTCTTATAAAACATCAATCAGATTGGATTAGAGAATATCCTAAGGACCTTATTTTAATTTAGATTTTTTCTTTAAGACTGTATCTCAGGGTACCTGCATAATGAACATTTGTATGCCTAACCCTGAATTGTACTCCACATCTTTAAAATAAAATAAATAAATAAATATAAAAGACACTATCTCCAAATGTAGTTACATGCTGAGGTACTAAGACCACCATAAATTTTGTGGGGGACACAATTCAGTTCATCATAGACAATAATTACTGCAATTTAAAAGACATATTTTATAATTCAGGACTCTTTAATGACACAAATAATGATTTAAAATATGTCTGGCATAACCAATACGCATAGTTCTGAAGATCAAGGGCAAGATGAAGGCTGGAAACATAGCAATGGAAGTGACTAGTCACTGTGACTTGAATCTATGGGAAGGAGTTCCAGGTAAGGGCAAAGTCCTGGCAGACAGAATAATGGGTAAGAAGAAAAAATGGACTCACATAAACATAAGATCAGGTTGGCAGTATGTTTACTGTTTGGTGAGGCTTAGCTGTCAGTGAGCTAAAAGAAAAAGCATTATTAGAAAGTGACTTTTTTGCTCTATTTTGCACTATTCGTGTGTCATTTACTTGAAGGGGATAGAGAATACTGGGAATGGTGACTCACATCTGTAATCCCAACACTGTGGGAGGCCAAGGTGGGAGGATTGCTTGAGGTCAGGAGTTCCAGCCTAGGCTGGGAAACATAGCAAGACCTTGTCCTTGCAAATGAAATTTTAAAAGAAGTGGGAGGGGCAGAGAAAGTCTAGAGGATTAGCATAAGAATGATATAAAGATCCAAAATATTAATTTATTTACTTTTACTTAATTAATAGTTATTTAATTCTATTAAACAAATATTTATACTGGACATTATAGTAACCAGCTACTTATAACACCAGCTCTCTCAGAGGTAGTAGTGGAATGATAAACGAGTCATTAATAAGAGAGCTCCACAACTTAATGAGACATTATATTGATAAAAACTATGAAGAATAAATGCATATTAAGAGGATCTTTAATGAGGGATTTATCTTGCGGGGAAATCCAAGATTTCTCCAAAGAAAATAAATATCAAATGGAATGAAGAATATTTCACTTCTACCAGAAACTATTTGAGGAGTACAATTCAGGGTTAGGTACATAAGTGGTCATCGTACAGGTGAAATTTAGATATGTAAGTGGCCATCTTTACCTAATTTGAGATGAAGTATCCTTATGAGTGTTATGTGATCCCCTCCCCACCCCGATAATGACTCAATATCGACAATACCTTTTATTTAGTATTATAATAAATGTTCAGGGTTCACTTATGAGTGAGAAAATGTGGTACACAGTTCTTTATTTCTGCAATAGATCCCTGAGTATGATAGACTCTAAATTCACCCACGTTGCTGAAATTCCATAACTGTGTCCTTCTTTATAGCTGTGTAATATTCCATCGTGTATTTGTTCCACATTTTAAAAATCTACTGAGCTTTCAATGGGTAACACAGTTGGTTTCATTCCTTTGCTTTTGTGAATAGTTCTACAATAAACATGAGTGCACAGGTATCTTTCTTGTAGAATGATTTGAGTTCTTCTGGGTATGGTCCCAGAATTAAGATAGCTATCTTAATTAATTAACTCAGCTGAGTTGTATGGACAAATAATTTTTAGCTCTTTTAGAAATCACCACACTGTTTCCCATAGAGTTTGAACTAGTTTACACTCCCACCAACAGTGAAGAAGTATTCCCTTTTCTCTGCATCCTCTCCAACATTTGTTATTTTTTGAGTGGCCAATGATTGCCTATCTGACTGGAGTTAGGTGGTACCTCAGGGAGGTCTTGATTTGCATTTCTTTGATGACTAGTGAGGCTGAGCAATTTTTCATCTATCTGTTGACTATTCATATGTATTATTTTGAGAAGTGTCTATTCATATCTTTTGCCCACGTTTTAATAGGTCTTTTTTGTTTGTTTGTTTGTTTGTTTGTTCCCTTTTGGCACATTTGAGTTCCTTTTAGATCCTGGATGACAGGTCTTTAAAATACAGTTGGCAAATATTTTTATTACTCATTCTGTGGGCTGTCTCCCCACTCTCCTAATTGTTTATTTTGCTTTGCAGAAGCTTTGCAGTTTGATGAGGTCCCACTTGTCCATCTTATCTCTTATGACAAGGATTTTTAGTGTTTTGATCAGGAATTGGTTGCCTATTCCAATTTCTATAAAGTTGTCAATAGCATTTTCTATGATTCTTATAGTTTGTCATTGTATGTTTAAGTATTTGATCCATTTAGAATTGATTTTTGTATCTGGTGACATGTAGGGGTCCTGTTTCATTCTTCTTCTTCATTTATTAAATAGGTTATCCTCTTCCCAGTGGTTGTTGATGGAGGATTTGTCAAAGATAAGTAGATTGAAAAATTGAGGTTTTGCTTCCAGAATCTCTCTCCTGTCCCATTGGTCTATATGCCTGTTCCTGTACCAATACCAGACTGTTTTTATTATTGTAGCCTTATAATAAAGATTAAAATCCGGGAATGTGATTCCTCCTCCTTTTTTTTTTTTTTTTTTTTTCTCTGAGGATTGTTTTTGCTCTTTTTGGTCAATAATGTTTCCATATGCATTTCTGTATTGTCATTTCCAGGTCAGAGAAGAATGCTGAAAGTAATTTAATGGGTATTGCATTTAATCTGTAGATTGCCTTGGGTAGGATGGATATCTTAGTAATGCTGAGCATGGGATATTTTTCCATTTATTTGTGACTTCTTTGATCTCTTTGAGCAGTGTTTAGTTGTTTTTGTTTAAAGGTCTTTTACTTCTCTGGTTAGGAGGATGCCAAGGTATTTCACTTTTTTATTTATTTATTTATTTATTTATTTATTTATTTATTTATTTATTTATTTTGTGTGGCTATTGTGAATGGGATTGTGATTTTGTTTTGTTCTCTGTGTGTTTGTTGTTGGCATATAAAAACTGTGACTGTCTTTTGTACATTGATTTTGTACCCAAAGACTTTGTCAGTCCTTTATCAGTGCAAGGAGGTTTTTTTTTTTTCTTTGAGTGATTCTCTTAGATAGTCAAGGAATAGGATTATATCATCAGCAAAGAGGGACAACTTAACTTTCTCTTTTCATATTTGGATACCCCTTATTTCCTTCTCTTGTTTGATTTCTCTGACCAGGACTTCCAACACTATGTTGAACAGGAGAGGTGAGAATGGGCAGCCTTGTCTTGTTCTGGTTTTGGGGGGAATTGCTTCTAATTTCTGTTTAGCAATACGTTGTTTGTGGGTTTATCGTAGATGGCTCTTACTGTTTTGAAGTATGTTCCCTCTATGCCTATATGTTCAAGGTGTTTTATCAGGAAGGGATGCTGGATTTTGTTAAAAGCTTTTTCTGTGTCTAATGATATAATCATAAGGTTCTTGATTTTACATCTGTTGGTGTATTGAATAACATATATGGGCTTGGAGATGTTGAGCCATCCTTGCACCCCAGAGATTAAGCCTACTTGGTCATGGTGGATGATTTTTGAGATGTGATGTTGAATCCAATTTGCTAGAATCTTGTTGAGAATTTTTGTACCTATGTTCAACAAGGATATTGGCCTGTAGTTCTTTTTCTTTGTTGGTTCTTTAGTTGGCTTTTGGTATCAGTATTATGCTAGATTCTTACAATGATTTGGGGAGGATTCTGTTTTTCTCAATTGCCTGAAATACTTTTAATAAAATTAGTATCAGCTCCTCCTTGTATGTTTTGTAGAATTCCGTTGAAAAGCCATCTAGTCCAGAGCTTGTTTTGCAGGTAGTTTTCTTATGGCATAGTCAATTTTCTGTGTTGTTATTGGTCTATTTAGGGTCTCAATCTCTTCTTATTTCTACTTGGGAGGTTGTGTGATGTCAGAAAGTCTTCCATTTCCTTTAGGTTTACAAGTTTGTTTCCATACAGGTGTGCATGGTAATCTCTGATAATTATATTTCTTTGGGGTCAGCTGTGACTTGATGTTTTTGCATTTCTGATTGTGTTCATTTGGGCTTTTTCTCTTTTTTTCTTGGTCAGTCTGGCTAAGGGTCTGTCACTCGTTTATCTTTTCAAAGAACAAGCTTTTTGTTTTGCTGATTTTTTTCTGTGACAGTTTCATCTTCTATGTTCCATATTTGGGCTCTTACTTTGGTGATATGGATTATTCTGCTGAAGTTAGGGTGTTTGTGGTCTTGCCTTTTCAGCTCCATTAGGTGATTTGCTGGGCTATTAACTCATTATCTTTCTATTTTCTTGATGTGTGTGCATACAGATTATAGATTCCCCTGTGAGTACTGATTTCATGGCAACTCAGACAGTTTGTTAACATGTGTCTTTGTTTTTATTTGTTTCCAAGAAATTTTAATTTCTGTTTTGATTTCTGTGTTGACCCAGGAGCTGTTCAGCATCATGTTGTTTAGTGTCCATGTCTTTGTGTGTTTTGGGAGAATGTTGTTGGAAGTAATACTTATTTTTATTCCATTGTTGTCTGAGAAGGTGCATGTTTGTAGCTCTTGTGAAATTTGTTTATGCTTGATTTATGGCCAAGGATGTGGTAAATATTGGAGTATGTTCCATGTGTTGATGATTAGAATATCTATTCTATGGTTGTTTGGTGAAGTGTTCTATAGGTATCTAAGTCCATTTGGTCAAGCATCCAGATCTCCTTATTGATTTTTTGCCTCAATGATTTATCTAGGCTTGTTAGTGAGGTATTTACATCTCTAGTTATGACAGTGTTAGTGTCAATGTCCTTCTTTAAGTTTACTTGGTAGTTGCTTTATAAACACTGATGCTTCTGAATTGGATCCATATATGTTTAAGATACATATTTCTTGCTGATTGAGCCTCTTATCATTATGTAGTGTCCTTCTGTATCTTTTTATATTTTTGCAGCTTGAAGCCTGTTTTGTCTGATATTAAAATCATGACTCCTACCTTCTCTGGTTTTCCATTCACCTGAAAGTCTATTCTTCATTCTCTGATTTTAATCCTGTACGTGTCCTTTGTTGTGAGGTGTGTTTCCTGGAGGTAACATATGTCGGGTCATGCTCTTTTATCCAGTGTGCCATTCTACATCTTTTCAGTAGAACGTTTAGTCCATTCATGTTCAGGCTGATTGTTGAAATGAGATTTTGTCCCTGTCAGAAGACCCTCATAAGACTGTTTTGTTTTCTGTTAACTTTTGTGTTAATATATGTGTATGTTTTCATTTTTGTGGGCATGCTGTGTGAATTGTTGCTTCTGTGTTTGCTTGTGATCTTGTAAAGTATATGGTCTTTCCTTTGTTTCTTCTTTCCTGTCCAGTGCCTTTTTAAACATCACCTGTAGTGCTGTTTGGACTGGAGCAGCATATTTTCTTAGGGATTGGATGTCTGGGAAGGATTTTAATTCTCCATGGCTGATGAAGCTGACCTTGACTGGGTATGAAATTCTTGGCTGAAATTGTTTAACTTTGAGAACTTTAAAGATTGGGATCCAATCCCTTCTTGCCTGTATTGTTTTTGTAGATAAGTCTGGAGTGATTCTGACTGGTCTTCCCCAGGAGGTAGTCTGACCTTTTTTCCTTGCTTCTTTCAGGATTTTAAAAAATTTTATACCACTTTGTGTAGGCAAATTATTCTGTGTCTAGGCATTGGTCTTCCCTTAAAATGTCTTTCTAGGGTTCTCTGAATCTCTTGTGCTTGTATAGTCATGTCTCTGGACAGATGAGGAAAGTTTTCTTGAATGACCTCATGAAATGTTTGTTCCAAGTTGTTTTCTATTTATCTTTCACATCAGGCATGCTGATCAGATGTAGGTTTGGCTGCTTGATAAAATCACACATCTTTAGGACAATTTCTTGTTTCTTTTTTAGTTTTTTTTCCCTATATTTTTAATAGATTGGGTTAATTCCATATTTTGGTCTTCCAGAGCTGAGATTCTTTCTTCTGCTTGGTCAATTCTGCTTTCTACACTTGACAATTTGTTATTTATTTCTTGGATAGAGTTCTTTATATTTCCAAATATTATTTGTTGGGTTTGTCAAACTCTCCTTCAATTAGTTTTAGTTCTTGCATTTCTTGATTTTTATTCATTCTATTAATCAATTCTCAGATCTCTGTAAGTAACTTCTGAGTACCAATTGTTCTCAGAGAAAGGCATTGTTTGTGTTTTAGTACCTGTTCTTTCAGGCACTGTTTCTTTGTTGGGACTCTGAAGTTTCTCAATGATTTGTCATTGGTTTTCCTTAATTTGTAGCAGTTCTCTTATCTTTCTTTTTAATTCTGTTGTTTAGTGGGAAAAGGAGATGCAATCACTTCAGATATTTGTTCTGTCTTCTGACCTTCACTGAGCCAGGCCTCTGGATTTGTTCAATTATGAGATAGGGCTAGGGGTGGGGCATTGAACTATCTCTTCACAATTTTGAGCATTTATTAAGTGGTGTGAGAGGATCTGAAAGAATTCAGAACCTACTGATGGATCGCAATGCTTGTTATCTGGTGAATGGGCCACCTGGGACTCTTTCCATCTCCACACAAAATTACCTTACAATGTGTATGTTTGTGTATCCCCTGAGTCCAAGATAGAGTATAAGAGAGAAAAGAGAGGGAAGAAGGAAAGAAAAAATAGAAAAGAAAACAAAGAGAGACAAAAGAGAGAGAAGAAAGGAAAAAAAAGAAAAGAAAAGAGAAAAACAACCAACAAAGAAACAAGCTAGCAGACAAATGAGACAAACAAAAAAAGAAAAAAGAGAGAAAAAATAGACATCACAAAAGACGCATTGATAGAGATTTCTCAGCTTATGTATATATCTTTTGGGGGACTCTCTCTTGTGGCAGGTTCTGCAACTGCAAGTCTGCTACTGTAGGTTCCCTCTTCACTGTTGTAACTTAAGATGTTAGACTCTTCACCCCACTGCGGCCTGCAATTGATAGTTGGCATATGCCTGCAGGAAGGTGTAGGTGTTAACTTGAATAAGAGTCTCCTGGACTCTCTCCTCCTTTCTTCCTCTCCCACTGTAGTCACAGCTCCTATGGCATCCAGTTCATGGTGGGAGAATGGGGCTTCCAGCCTCTACCTTTTCTTCCTGATCTCATCATTGCTATGGGCAGGGGGAGTCAGCTAGGAACTCACCAACTTCCATCCTGATCAGATCCACTCTATGTGTCTATCACCCAGCAGCTAGCTCAGGGTGGGAGGGTGGGGCATGGATCATCTGGGGCTCCACATCTGCCATTACCCACCGGGGATGTGCATTGGGGGGATCATCTCTGGGTTTCTGAAGAAAACAGCAGCCACATTGGTAGCAGCCCAAGGTAATGCAAAGATCATCTCCTGGTCCTAAGACACGGGTCTGTTGCTCCACAGCGACCACCCAGAACACTTTTCTACCCAGTTTTTATTCTAGCCTGGTGCTGTAGGTGGTGGTAGCAAGTCCAGGTGTTGGGTGGCAGCCACTACGCACCCCTTATTTGGGACTCTGCCTTTGGTTCTCTTGCTATGTTCTCTCCATGATTCTCACTGCCAGTATCCAACCTGGCACTGTGGTGGTGGGGCCAGGCAGCTTTTACCTGGGGAGGGTTTGTTGATTTTTTAGAATGGTGCTCAGCTTTCATGCTTTCAGGAAGCATGGGAGTCCAAGCAGAGCAGCTGAAGCACCAGCCATTTCACCAGGAGCATCCTGGCCACTTTCTCTTGAGTACCCTCTCAGTCATTCACTCACATGCCCACTTACACCCAGACAAGCACACAAATTTGTGTAGTGTTAGGGCAGGTAGCTTCTTCTGGGAAGGGCTTTTCAAATTTTTTTTTTTATGGTACTCAGCTTCTTTGCCCTGGGAAGTGCTAGAATCCAAGAAGAGCAGCAGAGGCAACAACCATTTCACAAGGAGACTCCTGACCACTTTCCCTACTCAGTCAGCCACTCAGACTCCCACTTAAACACAGACAGGCACACAAATTTTTCCATATGCTCCCTCACCCACACTGGAACTCACACAGTAAAACTGTCTTCACTGCCATCTTTACAGAATCCTGCTTTCTATCATTAGAATGACAAACTTCCTTTTCAAAGAGTTTTTCTATCTGTTATTGTTAACAAAATATGTCAAACTGTGAAATATTTTTAAAAGGTTTATTCTGAGCAAAATGTGAGGGAGTCAGGCCTACAGCACAGTCCTAAGAGGTTCTGAGAACATGCACTCTTAATAGTTGGATTGCTGCTTGACTTTATACATTTTTAGGAAGATGGAAGTTATAGGCAAAATGTAAATCAGTACATGTGAGAATCACACTAGTTTGGACTGGGAACAAGGGACATCTCTAAGCAGGGGTTTGCAGGTTAAGGGTGGATTCAACAATGATTTTCTGATTGACAATTGGAAGAAAGAATTAATCTCTGTCTGAAGAATTTCAAAATCACTAAAGAAAATGCTGAGTTGAGATAAAGGGCTTGAGGAACCCACAGTCCTCAGAGACAATAGATGGCAAATGCCTGTTATTCAGACTTCAAACGTGTCAAACTCTCAGTTAATCCCTCCTGGGTCTGGGAAGGTCTGCAAGGAGAAAAATCTGACTATGTTAATGAAGGTTCTCTAAAGAGGTAAATATTTCCTCACTCGATTTTCTTGATCTGTTGTGACATTATGCCATAGTCAAGTTGGAAAGTAAACCTCTTACATAGTTCATAAAACTCATCTGATGAGGATTTGTAGGGCATGACTCCTCAAGTCCTTTGGTTAGGAATCTGGCAAGAAAGAAAAAAAAATTCAAAGTTTAGCCTCATTATTTATATTTCCAAGGTGTAGCCTAATAACAAATATGTGGACATTGTACAGAAAGATATTTCATCCCAACACAACTGGAGTGAGAATTCCCAAATTAGAATAGCTGAATGTGAGAGTCTAATGCATAGAAAAGGAACACAGAGAAGATTATATCAGAAGGGAAGTATTGTATTAATCCATTGACAGTTGAAGCATCTTCAGTTTTCTGACCCATTGCCTTTGTCATAAAGAAGAGAAAACTCTGAATCTATGAGACATAGTAGTCCCACTGGTTGTAAATTAAGAGGTCACAATATGGTTCAGGGTATATAAGAGGGCAGAGAACAATTCCTTTGCCTCAGATAAAGGAATAGATTTATTTTCTACAGGAAAAGAGGATGGTGAGGAAACAGTTAACCAGCAGGATTATTAGTGAACAAATGAGACTGAGATGAGGGACTAAATCTTCTAAAATATTGTGATGGACAAAGAAGTTTCACTGTTACCCCAGACCTTGAGAAACCAGGGTAACTACCCCATGATCCTACCAATAAAGAGAACCCAGATTAGTGAAGACATAATGCATACAAAAATTAAAATAGACTTACGTGTGAGGTGCTACTGGGCACACAGGGGATACTTAGGCAGACTTTGGGTTTGAAAAGTCCTTCCAGAGTTGGCAATTAAGGTAACTCTTGAAGAACTAGGTAGTTTTTCTAGGCTCAGAAGACTGGTATATTGTCTTCCAGTCAAAAGAGACAACGTGTGTGTGTGTGTGTGTGTGTGTGTGTGTGTGTGTACACCATGATACATGCTTGAAAGTGAAAGCAAATCAGCATTGTTAAAGAATTAAGTGGTTGGAAGATAATGCCTCTTTTTTTTCTCACCAAAAAAGAAATAAAAAAGAAAAAAAAAACTCAAGGTGAAAAGAATGGGAACCAGGGCTTTATTCTAGACCTTTATAACATCCACAAGTTTGTTACCTTCTTACCCTTGTGTCTGCACAACAAATAGCATGAAGATTTAACAGTAAACAGGTACATTCTTATATTTAATAAAATAAGAATGGGAAAATGAAGGAAATTATTTTTCTCTGTACCCAAGACCGATGTGCTTAATAGCAGTGTTACAATGCAAATCAAACTATACTGAATTCCTTGGGCTCAAAGGAAGAAAAAAAAAAGAGAGTGAGAACATGAAAAAAGCACCCTAATACATGCAAGATACTTTTGGGGAAGGGGATAGATCTGATTAATCAACCAGATATCTCCTTACTCCCTCCCTCTTTCTTTCTTTTATTATTGGTTCCTCAGCCTGTTGCCAACATAGTAGTGGTTCTTTCCTCATATACAATGAAAATAGAGTAGCGCTATTTGGGCTATTGTGAGAGTTATCAGGAAGGACCTTGATAGGTACAGTATTATTCCTCTTATTGCTTGAAAAATCTGTGCTTTCTTGACTTGCACGAAAAGCCTATATGGTATTCAAAAGAGCCTTGACTACAGCCCAGTGCTGTCCAATAACAAAGCAGGTATCTGTCTTGTCCAGGTTAAAAAAAGCATCAATCGCCCCAGTGAAATATGCTTAAAATTACAGTTTATATATGGACACGCACCGGCAATTGCTGTCACCAAAGTAAATATGTTTCAGTTACTAGCAGGCCACAGATCAAAAAGTGTCCTGAGAGCCTGATAAGCAAGGCCTCTGCTGGGAGAAACATGTTAAAAGATTTGTGATGGATGAAAGGAAGCAGCACGATTTGTTTATGGCAAAGGAAATACAGGCACAGTGCGGGAAGAAAAAGTGAGAGTAAGTTGTTGTTTGCATATAAAAGGACTCCTGTAAGCACTCTACTTTGCATTCAAAGATAAGGCTCCTGAGGAAACATGCTATGGGTGAATATTTATGGCTGGGAAAAAAAAAGTGTATAAGTTGGTTTTGACAAACACATCAAAACAAAGCAAAATCTAACACCAACAATGAAGAATAAAAAAAGGACTCTGCCCTTAAAATGAATATGTTTGGGAGACCAGAAAAGTAAAAGTAAAGTTGATTAAGTAAAATAGGTTGGGATTTCCTTTGCTATCATCCAACAATCCTAAAGGCTTAAGTGTTGTATTGCAACAGACAAGTCACACCTGACATTTTTTCACCTCCTAAATTGTTCTTGGTGAAGGTTCCTCCCCAACAAATGCCTCAAGATTCCAGAAGTGGCTTTGTAGACTTTGCCACATGAAAGGTTAAAAGTGAATTGGAAGGGGGAAAAAAGCTCCTTTGTGAGAGGGTATTTGAGAAAGCCTGTGTACAACTTGAATTGCTTTGTTGACCAGCTTGTATCCGTTCAAGAAGTGCCAGGGTGAATGAAAGGAAGTGGGATGGCCAACTAGATTTAGTTGTCTGCAATGGTCAAGTTTGAGTACTGAAGTCCTACATCCTGAAAACCTTCTAAGTCCAGAGTATGTTGGTTCATTGGTCACCTAGAAATAGGAGAAATGACATCTTGCCCCCAGCTAGAGTTAATTGAGTGTCAGGACATGGTGGCAGACCTTGGTGCCACTTTTAAAAATAGGACCAAGGGATTGAAGCAGTGTTTATTGAATTTGGAAAAGTATGCACTTTTTCCAAGGATCCAAAGTTTCTAGGATAGGGACTCCTTATTTATTGTGGGTCTATAGAACTATGTAGAAAATAAGAGCTTAGAGAAATGTCATGAGCGCCATCACTACCCCCCCTTCACACACACACACAATAAAGGACGATCTAACGGGCAATATGACCTGATAGAGAAATTCTGAAGCAGACAGCCCAAGAGATCATGGGATGGTCATTATTATGTTACTGGGGAATGCCTCATTTCAGAAACTGCAAAGTTGGTATTCAGGTGAGGTACAAAGGTCACCAAGTGCACCACACAGACTCAAGCAGCCCTAAATGCTATGCAGACTAAGGGAATTAGCTGCTGGTCAAGGCATAGGTGACTAGTTTTTAGCCAAAGGAGAATCAGATTGGGCATGGACACCCAAAGCTGGCACTAACAAAGGAAGCAGAGATAAAAACATCCCACTTCCTCTGTAAAAGAAAAAAAAAGAATCTTGGTCCCTGTTAGGGTCCAGATAGTGTGAAGGTGGATGGGCGGAGAGAGAGAGAGGAGAAGCACAGGGAGGCACAGCACCACCAGAGCTGGCAAGCTGGAGGTGCGTGTGCTGGTAACCCAGAGATCTGAGTAAATTGCAAAGAATTGCAACACAAAGAGGTGAGAGAAGAAAGCATTTATTTAAGAAAAGTTCACGCCCCACAGACAGTGAGTGGGCCCATACTCTAGGTGAGTGTGGCATCGTAGCCCCACAAAGCCCTGGCATAAATCCTTATCTTTGGAGTTGCTGCAGACAGGTAGATGTGACAGACATGACTTCCTTATCGGCCACCTGTGGATGCCTTGGAGAACCTGTGACACAGAGACCCACTGTTGTCCAACCACATTATCATAGCCCCCAGAGAAGGGTATGACAAGGATTCTAATTCTCCTCAACCTTCCCAAATGACATTCCTGAGAGCTAGTGGATGGTGCACCTCCCTTTATCTCCTAGGTATTCCCAGTGGGTAGCTTTGGGGTATCCTTGGCTTCCCTGTAGATAGGAGCCAATTTTTTTTTTGAGTTGGAGTCTCATTCTCACCCAGACTGGAGTGCAGTGGCCGCTCCCGGCCACTGCAGCCTCGACCTGCTGGGCTCCAGTGATCCTTCTGCCTCAGCCTTCCAAGTAGCTGGAACTACAGGTGCACGCTACCATGCCATGCTAATTTTTTTGATTTATTGTAGAGATGAGGTCTTGCCTGCCCAGGCGGGTCTCAAACTCACGGGCTTAGGTAATCCACTCACCTCAGCCTCCCAAAGGCACGGGATTACAGGCTGAGCCACCGAGCCCAGAGATAGGGACCAATTTAATGAAAGATCGAATCCCCACCTCTCCCTCTGAGTGGCCATAACTTTTGTAATTACAAGTTTCATGACTTTTACAATCCTTCCCCAACGCAGGATGTCTTAGGCCTTGTAAATTCCCTTTACTCTAGGCAAGTTTGATTGCCGCTATGAGATACCTCAGATACCTGGAAGTCTGTTTCTGAAAAGACAAAGTTGGTAAAGTTAGCTTTACCTAAAGTGTGCATTTTTCCAAAAGCATAACTTCTACTTTCCCATCATGGCTTCCCACTCTCAGTCTGCCCTTTCAGTCCCCACACTCACCATGCCAAAGGGAAAGTTAAACTTGGGAACTTGTGGCAGAATGCGGCAAATGCTCAAATATATTTCTTGTATGATTGAGTGAATAAATGCAGAAACACATGAGTAGCTGCTTTGAGATCAGCAGTTGGCCCCATGGCAGTCACCCGGGATGACAAAATGTCTCCCACTAACCCTGTGGCAGAAAGGGGGGTTGGTAGCAGTTAAATGTATTTCCTTTTGAAAGCCAAGAGTCAAGCTTTAATGACCCACCAGGCACCAGGTAGGTATTGTTTAAGAAAGGCCAAATGGCCAGAGACTGGCCATTTCATGGAAATGCAAAAGAGTAACTAACATACACACTTATGCAAAACCCCTCTTTTGAAGTTAAGAGTTTACAATCCTACACTTTGCATTTCCCAGAGACCATTTGTTCTTTAAAAAATCTGATTTTACTGAGTACAACCTTGTAAAATTCCAAAGGAAATATGTAATCGCTCAACCCGACCCCTTCCCTTGCCTAAACGAGGTATAAGACTCCACTTCACCCATTCTGGGGGGCTCTATTTGGATGCATTAGCCCTCGAGCCCACTGGCGTAATAAAGTTGTTACTTCCTATAATAGTCTCGGTGTCATGGTCTCTCTATATTCCCACTACATATCTGGTACGTTGGCCAGGAAATGGAGAGTTTGGAGATGGTGTGTTCCACCTCCTTTGTCATTGAGGTATGACCTCCAGGGCAACGGGAAGGACAATCTCACCTAGTGTGCAGTGGAGCTTTTGATCTGAAGGAGGGAGGCCCCTCCCAGTACACTGAAGTTCGGACCATGAAAGCACAACAGGAACCCAAGAGGCAAGGAACTGGCATAAGGAAGACCACCTGATTGAAAGGACAGAAAGACCACCAAATAGAAAGGGTAGGAATAAGGGTCTTTGTATAGACCTGCCAATGGATAGCAGAAGGGGAGCTTGATCACCTCCCAGAGTCCACTAGTCATCTCCAGCCTGAAGGAAAGGGCTGAAAGGCAGTGGAAGGAAACACTGTCTGAAGATGAACCTGTAGACTCCTAGGATTAGGATGGAAGATTGAAGAATGTGCTGTGTGATTGTGTGTGAATCAGATGGACAGTAGGAGGGCTCCGCATAAAGTCAGTCTGCGTTGGGGGTGTACCAACCTGTCAATTGCTAAGAGGTGTCTGAGATATCTTCGCTAGAAGTATGACTGGAGGGGGACAAAGTGGATGTTCCCTATACCCCTCATTATCTTATTTGTGTGTGTCTGTCGTTTTGAATCTGCTAAAAAGTTGGTTGAGTTATTATGCTTTTTTGATGGGGCATGTCGTCGTTTAAACTGGTAACCAAGGGACTGAATAAATGGTTCTTGTTTTCAAATGCTAAAAGCCAGGTTAGTTGAGCATAAGTCTGTTCATAAAGGTTTAGGCCTTGCCTAAAATCATAATCAACTGTTTGTTCCTGTAAAACTGTTGGGAAGTCTCTTAGAGTCGTGTAATATATGCTAAGTCCTTACTTTAAATTACAATGCTAGATAACACTACTTTTTTTTTTTTTTTTGGTTATGTCTGACTAGCACACCTCTTACAAGACTGGTAAAGCTTTAGATGCTGAATACTTTGCAGGACTTAACAAGGCATGGGAACTGGCCATTCCCACCTGATTAAGTAACCTTGTAAGCTCGGTACTTCACCTAAAGGACAGGTCGCGTACTAGGCACACTCTGTGGAGCACAGAGTGAGACCTAATCACTCTCATTTAATTGTTCATGACTTACAACTAAGGCTACTGTCCAGTAATTCATGAGGATTTTTAAAAATTTTGCATGTTCATAATTAGGAATAAGTAAAAACAGATCATTTTACATACATGGTCTGTTCACTCTAAAAGGTTTTGTACCAGGCCATTTTGTAGACATCATTGAAAAGTCATGGAGCAAGGAAAAAAAAGGGAACTTCAAGGAGGGCTGAGAACACTCAGCTTGGAAGATGCCATCAGGGTTCCAGGGCTTCCTGGCATTGCTTTTATGGCTTTATTTAGTTATTTGTTTGTTTTATAATTCTCCTTTGAGGAATAAATTGCAAGCGTTCAAAACAAATTCTGGGTTTTCAATAAACATGACCAAGAAAATATGCAATCATCTGTATCCTCAGACACCCCAATGGGACAGATTTTGAATGATTGGAGCAAATTAAAATTATGTGGTTTAATAATAATAATAAGCGCATTATTGCAAATCAAATTTGAACTCACTACAAGTTAGCAGATAATAAGATTTGGAAAGCAGCAAAACTATCTGGCAATTAAATTCACTTTTTAGACCTAAAAAAAAAAAATATATATATATATATAAAATAGTCAAAAGTTCTGTATGTAGAGGCATTTTAAAAATTTATTTCACTACTTTGCAAACAAGATTATATCCTATATCTGGAGTTAAATACCAAACTCCAGAGGTTTGACTCAGGACTATAAATACCAAACTCCCAATTATAGAAAGTCTCTAAATTTCTTAGAAACTGAAACATTAAAAAAAAAAAAAAAAGAGGAGAAGAACTCCAAAATGAGCACTAACCAGAGGAAAGGTAAACAAATTGGCAGTTGCCACTAGTGGCAAAGCTCCAGCCACTCAAAAAAGACCTGATAAGAATAAACCTGCTAAGGGGATGGTATCAGCTGCTATGAATGTGGTCAATCTGGGCACTTAAAACACGGTTGTTCTTAATGGCCTAAGCCCCCAGCACCTAGTCCAACATCCGGATTAAAAAGTCACTGAAAGAGATGGTGTGGCCTCTCCCAAAGACAGGGGGTGGGGTGGGGGGAGTACCAAGCTCGGTAATGGTGTCTGTTGACTAAGGGGGAGGGGCATGGCCCAGTACAGCGCTCTGTTTGCCATCAACCCAGAAAATCCTTGGGTATCTATAAATGTGGCTGGGATCCAAATTTATTTCTTAATTAATACTAAGGCTAAGTTTCTAGCCCTTGTGCTTATACTGAACTTCTTGCTCCTAAAGCCTGCTCTCTAGTGTGAGTTAAGGGTGTTCCAAAGCTAAATGTTTCACCTAACAGTTACTAAAAGGTGAATTCAAATTATGATTGTAAAAGTTTATCTATAAATAAATAGAAAGGAAAGCAAAGGAAAAATATAAAAAGGTTGTTGGTATACAAATAAGGTTTTAGTAAGAAAACAGAAAAGGAGGAATATAAGAAAAAGGATATTTTTATCTAAAAAAGAAATCTTATATGGTAAATGTCTGTCCTATAATAAAGTAGATAGTTATATAAGAATTTTTTTAAAAAGGGGTTAAAGAACAAAAATAAAATCGTATAAGCATGCCAAAATGCCAAAAATTATTTAACAGCAGGCCTTTTTCTACATCTCTGAAGGAAAGGGGGCCACAAACATAAATGCTCACAAGAAAATATGTTGTCCATTTGGGACAAATTTTAATCACAGTTTATAAGCTTATTTTCCTAGATACTTCCTGGACCATAAGAAACTCAAATATCACAGGGGAGTAAGTGCTGCTAAAAATTGAAGAAAGGAAGGACCCAACCAACAACTGTAAAAAAGAAAAAAGGACTCCAAGGGTGGTCCTGTTCCTGTACTAATCTATAGAATTTAAATACCTAACTTCTTTATCATGATGAAAACCCTCTATGAAGATTCAAAGGGGGGTGAACAGGAGTCCCTGCTATGGGGAAAGGCCCAGAAATAGGCCTTTGAATAAAGTAAACAGGTTTCTCGTCTTTTGAAATTCTTTATGGGCGGCCACCCCCCTCTCATTAAGGGCATACAGGAAAACTTAAAGGAATTAGGAAGTCTTTCCCTAAAACAGCAAATGCAAGCCTTAGGTTCAGTCCTAAATGCCATCCATTGTCAAGTCAGAGAACAATTGCCAATTAGTTTAACTACCCATGACCATTCTTTTAAGCCAGGTAATATGGTGTGGGTAAAAGAATGAAATGTACAAACTCTAAAGCCCCTCTGGAGGGGGCCATTTACTGTTCTTTTGTTTACCCTGACCCCAAAGTAGCCAAAGTAGTTCCTCGGATCCATTATAGCAGAATTAAGCTCCAGAAGTGGGAGTGCACTGCAGAATTAAGCTCCAGAAGTGGGAGTGCACTGCAGATTCGGCAGCTCCAGCCCTGCTCTAGAAGCCTGAGGATTCTCCAGCCCTGTGTCAGTCACACACCGGAGGCTGAGTGATCGACACACGGCAGAAGATTGAGGATTCAGCTTAAGAACTCAGCGGACATTACTGATAAGTCATTGTTTTGCTTTGTCAACCTTTATATTTGCTAAACTGTCATTTTAATTGCTGTAGAACTAACTTTATTCACTGTAAATTTAACAGAGTTATCACCATTGAGCATGTTAGAAAAGGGTTTCACTAACATTTCCATTTTTTCTTATAATAGAAAGTATTCTTGTGCTTTTATGTATTTCTGCCTAAATTGGGTGTGTATCACTTCCCCCCCCACACACACAGCATGTACGTGTATAGAAACTGTCTGACCAGATGTAAGAGTTTTCCATCATTATTCATCCCAGCCAGAAGTTTGTTCTGGTGATCAACAAGGCCTGTTTGGTATTGGGCATCTGCTTATGCAACTAAATTTTCTCAATGTACTAAAGGGCTATTTTAGACATATGAAAAGGTTGCCTATGCCCAGCCCCCAGCATTATGGAAAGGCACATGTACCATAGGAATAATCCAGCTAGGATTTTTCCTCCTGCCTAACCCAAGCGGGGATGAACTAGGCATTCCCCTTTATGAAAGGCTCAAAACATGAAATGCTCGATCCCTCGACCAAGTTCCTAAAATAGGAGGGACCCAGGTTTGGAAAAATGACGAATGGCCACCCCAGAGAATTATAAATACCTATGGCCCAGCCACATGGGCAGAAGATGGGAGTCAAAAATGCCACATACATATATATATGCTACATCACATTATTAGGTTACAGGCTATCTTAGAAATTATAACTAATCAAACAGCCACGGCTTTTGAGCTCCTTGCTCAGCAGAAAGCCCAAATGCGTGCAGCTATTTATCAAAACCGCTGAGCTCTGAACTACCTGCTAGTGGAAAAAAAAAGTATGTGGTAAATTTAATAGCTCTGACTGTTGCTTGCAAATAGATAACAATGGTAAAGTTATAATTGATATAGCTACCAATGTTAGAAGACTTGCCCATGTCCCAGTGCAAAAATGGCAAGGCATAAAAATCGGCAATGAATTGGAAAACATGTCCTTGGGTCTGGGAGGATTTAAGTATATTATTAAATCTGTAGTCCTATTGGTGGGATCCTCTCTTATCCTCCCTTGCATAGCCCCCAAAATTATGAACGCCATTTCTAAGTTTGCAAAAACAGTTGTTAAATGAAAAACTGCGACCCATATAATGTTAATGCACCAAATTAAGAATGATGATGCTTTAGATCCATAAAAAAATCAAGCATCAAGGGAGGAATGCCACAGAATGAGGCAAATGCTCAAATATATTTCTTGTATGATTGAGTGAATGAACGCAGAAACACATGAGTAGCTGCTTCGAGATCAGCAGTTGGCCCCATGGCCATCACCTGGGATGGCAAAATGTCTTCCACTAACCCTGTGGCAGAAAGGGGAGTTCGTAGCAGTTAAAGGTATTTCCTTTTGAAAGCCAAGAGGCAAGTTTTAATGACCTGCTGGGTGCCAGGCCTGTTTTGTTTAAGAAAGGCCAAATGGCCAGAGACTGGCCATTTCATGGAAATGCAAAAGAGTAACTAACTTACAAACTTACCCCAAACTCCTCTTTTGAAGTTAACAGTTTACAATCCTACACTTTGCATTTCCTGGAGACCATTTGTTCTTTAAGAAATCTGATTTTGCTGAGTACAACCTTGTAATTGCTTGAGGAAATATGTAATCGCTCAACCCGGCCCCCTCCCTTACCTAAACGAGGTATAAGACCCCACTTCACCCATTCTGGGGGGCTCGATTTGGATGCATTAGCCCTTGAGCCCACCAGCATAATAAAGTTGCCACTCCCTATAATAGTCTCGGTGTCACGGTCTCTCTATTTTCCCACTACAAACTGAGTCAGGCAATAATCACCTTCCTTTTGTTCCCAAAGGGATAGCTGTAATTTCACATGCTCACTTCATCTTATGTAAAATGTAGATTTACTGACTAAAGGAACAGAATACATAACTGACATTTACCTCCACTCCCTTCTTCTCATATGTAAAATGTAGATTATGTAGATTCACTGAGGACTCAACAGAGACTTACTAGAATGTGACCACTTGCCTCATTACCAATTCTTCTTTTTTTCCCTTCTCCATTCCTGCTTGCTCTTTTCCCTTTAAACATTAAAGTTCCAAAAGCATCTTGGGAAAAGCCACAGGTCACAAATCTTGTCACTTCTGTGTCTTTTTTCTGGGCGTGTCACAACCTTGGCAAAAGAAACCTCTCATTGACTCAGATCTGCCTCAGTAACGTTTTGGCTTACACCTCCAGTGAGCCCTCAGCCACCCCATAAGCACCTCTGATTTCTGGCAACGGGTATGAGAGAAGTCTGCAAAGTCCCAAATTGGATTGACAGGGGACGAGACTGAGTGTGTGTTGGAACTATGAGGTTTAGAAGCAAGCTCTGATGGAAGTGTGTAAATGGCAGTGGTTGAAATAGCAATCATTTAATTAAACTAAAATCGACATTGATTGAATTTACTCCATGAGTAACTAGTGAGGGCAAAACAGGCTGCTTTGCAAGAAAGAAAAGATTTGAGCATAAAAAATTTTTGTGGTTCATGATTGCACTGGCATTATCTTTCTAGAAGACGTTCATTTTCTTTTTCTTTTTTCTTTTAGTACTAAAAGTTAATTTATACTTAAATAGAGCACACGTTTGTGTGACTTTCTAGAGGGGATTCTCACTTGTCCTTTAAGCCAAAGCTGATTAGACCATGTGGTTACCTTTCACCGTGGGACCCACTCTACAAAGCCATTCTTGTGGCATACTAATAGGACAAGAATGTTAACAGTTACTCAAAAGTAATCCCCAGTGCTCAGCTATCTGTGTCTTCCTGGAATGACAAAAGGAATGTGAAGTCTGTGTGTTGTATAGCCAGAGGCAAATAGGGAATCAAAGGCAGGCAGGAGTGTTTCTTATTAGAACAGAATATACTTGTCTGAGTAAACCACAGAGACTTCCATATCACATATCTCACAAAAAATAACTTCTGAAGTAGCTGAACTAATTATGCATAAAAATTAAGGTAGTTAGAGAAGAAAGATTGAAGGTTTAAAAATACAATTTAAATACTAAATAAGGAAGAGACTATGTAAGATGGCACAGGAAATATATTGGGGGAAAATATAGAAAGATTGACCATTAAAACGTAAAGGATGGCCGGCGTGTGGCTCAAGCCTGTAATCCCAGCACTTTGGGAGGCCGAGGGGAGGGGATTGTGTGAGCCCATGGGTTCAAGACCAGCCTGAATAACTTGGAGAGACCTCATCCCTACAATAAACTAAAAAATTAGCTGGACTTTGTAGCGTACGCCTGTCGTTCTGGCTACTTGGAAGACTGAGGTGCAAGGATCGCCAGAACTCAGCAGGCCAATGCTGAGTGGCCATGAGAGTGTCACTGCGCTCCAGCCTGGGTGACGGAGTGATACACCAACTCAAAAAAAAAAAAAAGTAAAGCATGATTGAGCTATGACACAACGCAATGTATTGGGAAAGCTCACTTTATATGCTAAATTAGAAGTGAAAAATGTGACTGTCTTCACTGAAAAGCTGCCCTGGTATAAAATATGGAATGATATTTTCTTCTATTTTCGTTACTTTGTCATATGTACTTTTTTGGTTCTAAGGTATGGCAATATATTTATTGAGGCAGGGTAGCTAGCACAGGTTAGACATAGATAGATAAATTTCCCATAGGTAGGTTTTAGGAAGCCTTCAGACATTTTTTAAAAAGGCACTTTATTTCAGGCCAAGTTGCAGTCTACCCCACCTGCTTGGCAAATCAAAAGAAAACTCCATCAGATGGAAGACTAGGACAGCCCAATCTTTCAATTCATGGGTTAGCATAATAATCACTGACAATTTCAGGTTCCCACATCAAAGAAGAAGACTGAATTCCACTCCTTAACTGACCAATGGTATAGAACTGATAATAAGATCATCTTTTAGCTAGGGAACTTGTGGATTGAAAACATCTGGCAGGTTTCCTGCAAAAGACGATGTGTTCAGGAAAAGACCACTCCCTGCCCTACTCTCCTCCCATCTGAGTGGCTTACCTGGGTTCCACCCTCCTTAGCATATGCATCATTGTGAAGGTGTATCAGGTCTATTGTAAAAGGCAAGAGGTACAGATGATTTCTTTTGCCCATGCCAGCTCTGGTATGCATGTCTCCTTTCTTTCTCTTATAAATTGTGTTTAAAAACTTTGTTGGCTGCTCTAAAATTCATTTTAGAAACGAGCCAAAGCATCCCTGGATTTTGCACCGCACCCCACCTGGCATCATTTATTAATAACCAATAATATCAAACTGAATCATTTTATTTATTCTTAAATGATCTACCATAAGAAGTAGAAAAAGCATCATTGTCAGTGTCTGAAATCCTGTGCTCTAACCTTCACCACATTTCAAATTTGTAAGGCCTTAGAGAATTTGTATAAAATTTCAGTTTCTTCACCCATGAAATGGTAGAAAAATATGTCAATTTTAGGGTTATAAGGAAGATAAGATACAATTGCATATATGAAAGCACTGTAAAGTTGCTAAGTACATTCCAAATTTAAAGCATGAGTATTCATAATTCTATTTTATTTTTCACAGTTTTCTAACTCCTTGCTCTAGGCTGCTAGGATCTGATTGTGCCACAAGCCTCATTTTATTATTTTATGCAAATCATCTGCATGTTCATCTCTTGTCTTTTTATCTTTCAGTTCTACCATCCTCAAGCTATTTCCCTTCATGAAAAAAAAAAAAAGGCTGTTTCACTGACAGGGATCACATAAAGACATGATAATACAGGGTCAAATAAAGGAAACGTACTCTTCCTAAGTATCTCTGATGTGATACTGATCAGTACAGAAACTTTTCCAAGAAACCTCGGGGATACTTACCCTCACATCTCAGTGGTCCAAATCCTGTCTCTTCTTCACCCTTACACCAATTACTTGTAAAGTAAACTTGACTACTGTGGTAAGTTAAGACCAAACAGAATCTAATACCCTAAACACAGAGCTCCTTATGAAAAGACAATACATGAAGAAAATCTGGGTTTCACTGACATGGAGAAGAGAAGGTATTTTGATTGACAACCATCAGAATCTACTTTTAAGAATTTTTACTTATTATGTAGAATTAATTACTCAATTCTATGGAAACAGAAACTTACATAGACACAATTATAAAGTCTGATTCAATATATGTTTAAATTATGTTTCTGACTTTTCTCTTGGCAAAATATTTCCTGCTTTTCAATAATTCCCAATCTCTTCTAATACTGTCTGAACTAGAAAAATTCATGGGAAACATCATTAACATGTTTAAAATTTTAGAAAATTAAACACATCTCTAATTCCAAGTAAATATTATAGATCATGCATTTTTCAAAATCAAAATATCAGCTGCTTACAGCTACTGACAACAGAATTTGCACTGTGTACGTGTGCAGAGAATCACACCCTGCAAAATTGTGTTAAGTCAGATGATCTTGTGTGTGGAGAGTGGGCTTTTTACAATTGTTTTAAATGTATTTGTACCTATGTTTTTCTTTCTGTAGTTACCAGAGGGAGACAGACTAATTTGCATTTTTCAGTTTTATAAAGAATTGCCATGGAGATGTGTAAGACTGCTCTCTATGATTTATTTCATTGATATATTAGAATCCTAGTAGATTAACATTCTGATCAATTCCAGTTAGACTAACTCATATTAACAGTTTCTTGTGTCACTTTTCTGTTTTTGACATCTTGCCAAGTGAGGGAAAAACTGACTCCTGTGGTGGAAGAAAAGAAAAATAAGCTTTTCAATAAGTTACAACTTCTGCAGTTTTGAATAGGAGTACAACATTTATTAACACTGATGCACATAATGCTTTATGGACTCTTAGTTTTTACCTGGAATATGATTTTGTAAACTTTATGTATTTTTTATTAGAAAAATAAGATATTTCTAAGTTTCAAGGTAGTTCATGAAAACTGAGTAGGCCAAATTTGGTTTTCATGACTTTAGGTTAAAAATTAGGAAAAGTAGGAAAAAGCTTCACAATAATTCTGAATTCTGAAAAGAATGCTACCTTGAAATCAAAATTTCATTTATTTTCTAATTTTCAGTCGTTCATGCATCATTGCAGTTCTGTATAACACAACTTTGCTGAAGGGCTCTTAGGTAGCAATGCAAGCTGAAAACCATTGCATTTAGTATTATACCTCTTGAGGGCATGCTTATCAAAAGAAAAAAAAAATACTTTGGTTCTTGAATAAAACAACTCTTTCTTATCCATATAAGCACAGTATTTTTACGATGGATGTTACCTGCTCTCTGGAAAATGCTTTAGATGATATTACTAAATTCATTATGTTGACTGCTTCTTGACAGTAGTGAGCAGTCTCTCAGATGTCAAATGATTGAAGATATGTAAGAAATTGGTATGTAGGTTTGCCCTAGTATATGAAAATCAAAACAGCAAAACAACAATAGTGAACCTTACCGAGTACTATAATAATAACAACAAAAATAAAACAACATAATGCAGCCATATGTATACAATTTGGGGTAATCTCTTGGATACCACATTAGTTTTTCCAGATTTAGCAAAGTCCCTATTGGTTAGTTGGTGATATCGATGGGCACCTTCATTTTCTTATGCAATCCTATGTGTTCGTTATTATTCAATTTTATAGAAATATCTCTGAGTGTCAGAGAGGTTAAGAAAGTAAAGAGATAGAGGAAAAAGGATTTGAAAGCAGGAAGGTAGGATCTCTTTACTTTCTACCTGGGACGAAGCACAGCTATTACAACCACCAGGGGTGACACACTCAGAACTCAACACTCAGAAACATTACCTAAAATGAGAGAAAGATGGGGGAGAGGGCTCTCTACATGAACAATTGTTGTCTTCCCTGTTTTGCTCTTTATGTGGGTTCTGTAACTACTAAGGACCAGAGCCTGCATCACATGCAACGCCTTATATGTGAAGTGTGCAAATCTTAGGAGAGCTATAAAAGTCTCAGTGGAGAGACACAAGAAGGACCTAGAGAGAAACACAGAACGTTCGTTGCTCTGTCTGGAGAGTGAGAAAAATGCTGCCAACACACAAGGTCGGATGAGAGTTATTTAATATGCCGGAGACCAAGAGGGGGCTCCTGCCTTCAAAAACTCTCAGCCCCAAATGAAGTGGGGAGAGGGTTTATAAAGGCAAAAACTGATGAATAAGCTACATAGAATGGGGTACAAATATAAGGTACATGGAGTTATATGGCATAAAGCGTGAACATAAAACCCAGTAAAATTAAAGAGCAAAATGTGCAAATATATACAAATAAATGCAAAACTTGTGATTAGAGAGTTTTCAATAATTGGGAAAACCAAGAGTGTAGGCTCTTATGGAAACCAAGGATGTAGGAACCTCTGATTACTGGAAAGCTAGGTAGGGAGTCATTTTTAAGTTAAAGCAACCAAAACAGTTAATATGGAGAATTTGTTACGATGTGGGGTTGCTTATAAGTTTTACAAGTACTTCATTGTTGCTGTGAACTAAGCAATGTCAAGCCAGGAGGGAGAAAATTGTGCACTGAAGTTAGGAAATGAAACTGTATATCAGAGTTAGAGAAGGCAAGATACAAAAGCTGAAACAAGGTCAAAACAAAAGGGAGATCAAAAGGAAAAAAACAATGGATTGAGCACATGTAGTAGCATCAAATTGCATCAATCCAGGAATGATTCATCATGCTACAAGATTCTGGGAATTTTTACTTAGTTTTTCTTTCACAAATGTTCATTTAAGAAAATAAATTAATGTTCTCAATTTACTTGACATTGTAAGAGAGAACAAAATTCACCAAAGAATTATAAAATGCTTCTAACTAGTTTCTAAACAGAGCATCCTGTATTAAAATGATTAATTTACAAAAATTTAAGGTGTAAAAGCTCTGGTAACTTCAGTGGCTTATGCCCATTTTCCTTCCCCTGGCAAATGGCCCTGCCTGTCATTGTATCTTCTTGGCCTCAAATAGATGATCTGTATGTGTAGGACATCTTTTCCAAAATTTTGACTGATACAAAATTCTGGACCACTTTAGTCAGTATTCTCCTTTAGTTATCTTCATGATCTGGATGGCCGTACCTTGCTTCCTGTTGGCAATAATTGACAGTAGTCTATCTTCCAGGCCAGGGTAATTTCCAGTATATCTTGGTTATTTATTGCCTTAATATCTACATAGTATCAGTCTACATTATTATAATGCCTAAAGATGATAAAGTAGACATCACATTCTTATGTAAATTGGGTTCTTTCCGTATTCCCTAGCCACTCTCATGACTTCATCTACACATTTTTTTGTTGTTCTATTGCTCTTATTGTAGGAAACGTGCTTCCTCAACAGAATTTTCTTAGTGATTAACTGATTTCCAAATACTATTTGTTGCAGTGGTAACTACTCTTTGACATCTCTGTCTGTATCAAAAGTTGCATAGGTCAATTTAGTTTTTTAGAATCTATTTGCTTAGGGGTTGTATATTAAGAATTTGTACACATTGATGGTGAAATGTTTCTTTTATAATTATAGATATACCCTTTTCTCTAATAATGCTATTTGCCTTAAACTCCATTTTGTCTGCTATTAATATGGCAGTACTCACTTTATTTTTAATATTTTTATTATTAATCTAAATCAATACTTTATTCAGATTTCCTTATTTTTATTGACTTTTTTATGTTCAGGACTTTATTCAGAGTTAAATTTTACATTAGTTGTTTTGTGTCCTTAGGTTCCTCTTAGCTGTGACAGTTTCTCAGACGCTCCTTGGTTTTCATGACCATGAGCATTTCCAAGAGTACTGCTAGAATATCTTTCTGTTGGAATTTGTTGCATATTACTCAGGAGTTGATTGGGGTTATGAGCTTTGAGGAGGAAGACCACAGAAGTGAAGTGACATAATCATTCTATCCTCTCAAGGGTGCAGAGTATGAACGTGACTTTTCTCCGTTGATGTGGTTCTTAATTACCTGGATGAGGTAGCGTTAGATTTCTCCACCACAAAGTTGCCTCCTTCTTTCAATACTGTACTCTTCAGAGGCAAGTCACTATTCATACAAGTGAGAAGTCATCATGCTTTACCTTTCTGAGGGCAGATAATTTACATACATTATTTGGAAATTTTCTCATAGGAGATATACACATATTTACTTATTTATTGATTTTTATCGGCTTAAACTAATAGATACTTACTTTATAAATTGAACAATAATTAAATACTATTTTGTTTTTCATTGTTGCTCAAATTGTTCCAGCTTGGGACATTGGGTGTTCTTTCAGTTGACTCCCGCCCGTGTCCCTTTGACACTCTTCTACCATTTTTTTTTTTTTTTTTTTTAGCACATCTTTCCTTTCTGGCAATACAAGTTGCTCCAGGTTCATCTTGTATATTTCTTGGTCCAGTCCCCAAATAAACTATTTCTTCAAGAACTCTTGATTATCATCATCAGTGAATGTTATGAGAAACAAAATTTGAGTTCTATGTCTATTCCACTAACTTTATTTTGGTTAATAGTTGTGTAATATTTAGTCATAATTTTACTGAAGACATTCTCTTTTGCAACATTTTTAGTGGACTCCTTTTAATGTAAAATCAGATTCAGAGACTCAAATTAAATTTTCTGTCTTGTGAAATCTAAATTTAATCTTTTTAATTTACTGTGACTGTCAATATATTAAGTATTACTTTGAAAATACTGTTTTGTGTTGCATATTTAGCAAATTTTTGTCTGCTTCTGCTGTCACTGTCTTTACTTGTTTTCCGTTGGGCTTGCTGAGTTTTCTCTAGCCCTCCCTTTTTGCTCCTTTTGATTTGGAGGTTGAACATTCTCTTTTTTTTTAATAATGTTTAACATTTCTACATAAATATTTTACTTAAACTGTCTCAAATTAGACAATATTTTCAGTTCTATTCCTTAGAATTGTATTTTAATTCTGCTTTTTTCACTGTCTTCAATTTGTTAATTTTTTAAAGCAAATATTTTCTTAGCTTTACCTACATATTTGTCAATTTCTAGAGTCACTATTAATTTTATCATCTCCCTTTTTTTCCTAGGTCCCTGCTTACTGGATCCTCTGTAATTCTTCTTCCAACATTGGTCAGTTCCTGTGAACATGAGGGTCCTGGATAAAAGTTATCAGTGAGTAGGGGCAGCAAATGTGACTCAACTACCTGATGACTGAGATGCACAGATTTTTAAAATTTCAGAGTCCTTATTTGCATATTCAGAAAATACTGTTGCGTAACTAATTAAAATTGTGTGTCTTGACACACATTCTTCAGCTCATATTTTCTGTAGTTCAGAAAGTCAGCCATAGTTGAAGTGGATTCTTTGCTATACTATGTCTCAAATGGTCACCTCCATGATGTTGACCAAGTTACGTGGTTTTATTTGAATGCCACATGGAAGTGATTTGCTCTCAAGTCCCCTCAAATGGCTGTGGACAGGATGCAGCTCCTTGGAATCTGTTGAATTGAGGACCTTGCTTGCTGTTAGCTGATGATAAACAATTTTCTTTTTCTTTACCTCTTCTACATGGCAAACTCACTTAAAGTGTGCAATAAGTCAGTAGAGAGTGGAAGTGAGCAAGATAGAAGCCATAATCTTTTTTTTTTTTTTTTTGAGTTGGAGTCTCA